>NC_044048.1:2124295-2424295 GCF_902167405.1 Gadus morhua | reverse complement strand
CTGGGGTCTGTGGAGGTTGAGGAAGAGCCGCTCCAACGTCTTCATCAGGTGTGAAGTGAGTGCCACCGGTCGGAAGTCATTCAGCTCGCTGGTCCTGTTCTTCTTCGGAACCGGAACGATGCAGGATGTCTTCCAGATCGTGGGCACTCTCCCTAGCCGCAGGCTAAGGTTGAAGATGCGTTGTAGCGGCTCTCCCAGTTCTGCAGCGCAGGTCTTCAGCAGTCTCGGACACACTTTGTCTGGGCCTGCTGCTTTCCTGGGCTGGAGCTTCCTCAGCTGTCCTCTGACGTGGTCTATGGTGATGTGAGGCGGGGATTGTGTTGAGGTGGGGGGGGAGGAGGGGGATGTTGTGGTGTCTGGGGGGAGGTGTGTAGAGGGAAGAAGAAGGAGAGATGGCTGTGGTGAGGGTGGGGGTGGTGGTGGTGGTGGTGGTGGTGGGGGGGGACGAGGGCTGGTTGAACCTGTTGAAGTCATTCAGCTCGTTCGCCCTCTCCGTTGTCTGCATTGTCCCCCCTGTAGCTCTGGTTTTTGTGTTGTGACCTGTGATGGTCCTCACACCTTCCCAGACCTCCCTCATGTTGTTCTCCCTCAGCTTCTGCTCCACCTTTCTCCTATAGCTGTCCTTAGCTTCCCTCACACAGTGTTTCACCTCCTTCTGTGCTGCCTTCATGGCCTCCCTGTCCCTGCTCCTGAAGGCATCCTTCTTCTTGTTGAGGACAGCCTTGACTTCCCGCGTTACCCATGGCTTGTTATTAGGGTAGCAGCGGACAGTCCTGACAGGGGAGACCTGTCAGGACTGTTGAGGTACTCCGTCAGACAGTGTGTCATCCCCTCTATGTCCTCACCATGCGGGTCGATCAACACAACACATACTGTGGTGTTGAAACAGTCTCTCAGGGCACTTTCAATCTCAGGGGATCACCTCCTGATGGTGCGAGTTGTCACCGGCTGTCTTTGGACCAGGGGGATGTACAGTGGCTGTAGGTGAACCAGGTTGTGATCAGACTTCCCCAGTGGGGGGAGGGGAGTCGCTCTATATGCATCCCTCACATTAGCATAGAGGAGATCAATTGTCCTGTTGTTTCTGGTAGTACAGTCTACAACCTGGTGAAAAACTGCCAAAGTAGAATCCAAAGTTACGTGATTAAAGTCCCCAGAGATGATCATAAATGCCTCAGGGTGCTGTGTCTGCAGCCTTGCTGTGACGGAGTGGATCTTCTCACAGGCAGTGGCTGCGTCCGCTCTCGGAGGAATGTAAACACAGACGGTGATCACATGACTAAAATCCCTCGGCAGATAATATGGCCGCAGGCTAACAGCTAGCAGCTCGACGTCCCGGCAACATGAGACTGTCTTTACGGAGATATGTCCTGGGTTACACCAGCGGTTGTTGACATACATGATGAGACCCCCACCTTTGCTTTTTCCGCTCGCTTTAGTGTCTCTGTCGGCTCTCACGGCAGTGAATCCCAGCAGGTCCACGTTAGCATCCGGTACAAGGTGGTTTAGCCATGTCTCCGTAAAGATGAACAAGCTGCTGTCACGGTAGATCCGTTGGTTGTTCAGCGCGGACAGCTCGTCGATCTTGTTCGGCAGCGAGTTCACATTCCCCATGATTACGGAGGGAATAGATGGTTTGTAGCACCTACGATTATCCGCTAGCTCAGCCTTTATCTTAGCTCCAGCCTTGCAGCCCCTGGGTCTCCTCCTCAGCTCCGCTGGGATTGGGTGTCGTATCCCAGCCCGTCCGTTTGTTTGTTTGTTTGTTGTTTGTTTTGTCCGTTTGTCCGTTTGTTTGCAGAGCCAGTCGTTCCTCTCTTGAGTAAGTGAGAGAGCTGACTCTTGGTTGCATTTTTAGAAAAAAAATAGAATAGAAGTATCTATAGTATATAGTCTTGGTTGCATTTTTAGAAAAAATAGAATAGAAGTATCTATAGTATATAGTTTAGTATGGTACAGTATATATATTAAACACAATAAGAAGAAAGAAGTTAAAAAACGGGAGAGCTACTGGAGAGGCAGCCGTCTCCCACGGCGCCATGGCAACAGAACATCTGTGAACACCATAAGAATTGAGTTACAGAACTTAGTAGGTAGGACCTTGATATAAGGCCATTGGAAACTGGCAAGGAGTCTGCAACCGCAGAAAAAACATGTACAGGACCGTGCAAAACTCTTGGGCCACCATTACATCTGTTGTTTTAGCAATGTTATAACATGAACTAGCCTAGATGTTTGTCCTTTTAATGCACTGAACAAATTTCCTTTATTTACTCCTTAATCAAGAGGAAGAAAAATACATGGGTCTGTACAGCCACAAAATTGCAGCAAGCTAGGTGGGCCAAGTCTTAAGCACGCTACTGTACTGTTTGTAAGAAAGAACAATGAAAATGATCTGAACTTCAGAAGCAGAGGAAAACTGCAACTGCAGTTGTTAGTCCAGACAGACTATCAAAACAAACACAGACTTGGGCCAACGGGCCCTAACTCAGCAGAAACCTGTAGTATGTGGGGCTCCTCATCGAGCGGTTGCATCTATCTCTCACTACCACCTTTGCATCAACTATATTTGACACTGAGCATATACATAATGTTAATATGTCGCTGATCGGACAAAAAAAGGGTCACAAATAACTAGCTGAACCTAACCTTAGTTAACCTAATGCTAAAATGCTAACGCTACACACGGAGACTTCATAGCCACCATGGCTAAATTATATTCATAATATTATAGTCTACACATAACAAATATGATCATTTTACACACATTTCACACACAGACAATATTTCTGACGATTTATATGGATCGTATATGGTTTGCTTGTCATCACAAAACATGAATGAGCAAGGCCATTGAGTAGCCTACTGACAACAAAACACCTTAGAGTCTGTCCCCACCGGGTAGCAAAAACAGGTGTGTGTGTGTGTGTGTGTGTGTGTTCGTGCCCGTGTTGAGAATTAGACCCACGCTCTCTGTCCATGGGGCTGAAACACTGTGTCGAAATTAAGTGAAGCGTTGTCACTTTGCTCTCCAATATTCATTGTGAACGTGATATGTAGGCCTATGTTGTATTTTGGAGAGAGAGAGCGAGAGAGAGCGCGAGCGAGGTATAAAACTCATATGTAGGCCTATTCGGCATATTGAACTGTCGGCCTAATGCGCCTCCTTTTTGAAAAGTCTGACAAACGGACCTTCGGACCAATGGGTTCCGTTTTCGGAACAATGAACCGTCGGCATAGTGGCATGTCGATCTAATGGGAAATTTTTCGGACCATTGAGACGTCGGAACAATGAGGTGTCGGAATTACGGGCAGGCCCCGGAGGAGGACCCGTGGAGTGGAGGAGATACAGGGCAGGATTTCAGGGCTGCTGGAATCAGTGTGGGAGCTCACAGACACCACAGGGCTGCGTCTGGTGAGCCATGACAGCATGCGCCACGTGTGGGAAGTGCAGCAGAAGCACCTGGAGTGCCTTCCAAGACCCTGCAGGTGTTGCACTGTACACAAAGGTGGGGACACTCCAGAAGGGCGGCAAAGAGCTGGACATCCTTAGGTGTGGTAGGGGGTCCTCCTCCCTGGAGAGTTTTCACCGATACCAGTGTGCTTTTATTCCAGGTACATTTGCATCAAGACATGCTGTATTGTATGTCTTTTTTTAATGTCGTTTTCTGTTATGACAGAGAATGTGTTGTTATTATTCAAAATAACACAATTACCACTGTCGGGTATTCATATGTATTCACTTTACATTCACGTTGACATGAATATGGATGTCTCTTTCACCGTTTAGCTACACCCAGAAGGCTAGGAAGAAAGGAAAGGAATTAGGAGGACCGTGGAGAGCACCGATGAGGCCGAGAGGCTCTGCTCCTGGACAGCAGGCGGCAGAGAGGTGCTGGACCACAATTTGTTATAATTTTGGTTCAATACAAATCATTGATTAAGAGACAGCACATGTCACTGTGAAAAGTATTTATTAAGTGTTAACTACTTCATTGCAATCCCTATTGACATTGGTACTTTGTTCTTCATGACTTTAAACCCTGGTTCACAGTCCAGATCATATCATACTTCTCTCCCACAGACTATACATGACTCACGGCAAAGCAGCCCAGGATCCCGAACACCACAGGGTCAGTGAGTGTGTCTGCCTCAGACTGGCCAAGAAGTTTGAGCAGTCACGCAACAGGCCCAAGGACACGAGGGGGAAAACCCTGCCCATCCCTCAGTCGATTGTGAGTGTCTACAGCCACATTAGACAGCTGCTGGAGGACAGCAGGGTTATCGTGGTCCAGACGGCGCTGGCTCTGGTGCCGGTGAACAACACCACGGTCTCTGCATGGTATGTGTTATTTCATTTACTTTCCCCATACAGCCAAGACAGTATGTAAATATTTAAACTCAAGAAAACCTCCACCTGCATGCTTGTTAGAAAATATGTAATACACAGTATGTAATAACCTTAGGGAGGGAGGATACACTGTAAAAAAAAAACAACGTAAAAAAACGGTAAATGACTGGCAGCTACGGCTGCCAAACAAACACCGTAAAATTAAAGTAGAAAACCGTAATTCAAATAATGTGCAAAGACTTTAAATTTACAGAAAATGTCATTCAATTTTTTACAGAAAAATAACATTATTTTACAGATTTTTCCCAAATAATTATAATCAATCCCCTTCAATAAAAGGACAATCCTTACAGTTCTGCAGGAAAACACCGTTGTTTTACAGATTTTTCTCAAATAATTATGATCATTCACCTTCAATAAAAGGACAATCCTTAAAGTTCTGCAGGGAAATGCCGTTGTTTTATAGATTTTTCTCAAATAATTATGATCAATCACCTTCAATAAAGGGACAATCCTTAAAGATCTACAGGAAAATACCGTTGTTTTACAGATTTTTCTCTAATTATGATTAATCACCTTCAATAAAAGGACAATCTTTACAGTTCTGCAGGAAAATACCATTGTTTTACAGAATTTGCTCAAATAATTATGATCAATCACCTTCAATATAGGGCCAATCCTTAAAGTTCTGCAGGAAAACACCGTTGTTTTACAGATTTCTCTCAAATAATTATGATCAATCACCTTCAATAAAGGGACAATCCTTAAAGTTCTGCAGGAAAATACCGTTATTTTACAGATTTTTCTCAAATAATTATGATCAATCACCTTCAATAAAGGGACAATCCTTAAAGTTCTACAGGAAAACACCGTTGTTTTACAGATTTTTCTCAAATAATTATGATTAATCTCCTTCAATAAAAGGACAATCTTTACAGTTCTGAAGGAAAATACCATTGTTTTACAGATTTTGCTCAAATAATTATGATCAATCACCTTCAATATAGGGCCAATCCTTAAAGTTCTGCAGGAAAATACCGTTGTTTTACAGATTTTTCTCAAATAATTATCATCAATCACCTTCAATAAAAGGACAATCCTTAAAGTTCGGCAGGAAAATACCATTGTTTAACAGATTTTTCCCAAATAATTATGATCAATCACCTTCAATAAAGGTACAATGCTAAATGTTGTTAGCCTGGGTTTTCCCATGGAGCAAATTTTCGCCTGAGATAGGGGACCAATCACAGAGCGGGGAGGGTGCAGCAAGACGATGACGTCAAATATGCGACACACCGAAGCAGTTTGTTTACATCCAACATTGGCAGCCGAAGCGTATCGCCTTCTTCCGCGTAGAACTTCTGTCGCTCTACATACGTCATCAGGTATAATTGAAACGATTGGCTATGAGCTAGGAACAGGCGCATTTGACAGACATTCGTAGCGCCCAATAAACGGCTCAGGGCATTCGTAAACCACGACTCAAATACGAGGAAATGTGCATGTGGTTTCCAGACCCCGTCTCATTTGAGATGAGGGTATGACGCTAGCCAGGCTAAAATGTTGTGGCAAATTAATTACAAATAAAGTACACACCACTATTGATTCTAAAACCCTTTTATTTAATGTATTCAGATGTAAATTTACAATATCAACCAATTATTCACAAACAGTTCTTGAGAGCCCCCCCCCCAGGAGGAACTGAAAAACTACAAATGGTATTTGTTCATGTGTGTAACATGTTTCTGTTAGCATTTCTATCAAAATGAGGTCAAGATGTCACCTTTGAAATGAATAGAGAAAGCAACAAACTGTTGTCAAACTGTACCGTACAAACAAATTCTGCTGTTGAACTGAGGGGGTTGTGGTCTTGTGTTTTTTTACCTTTTATTTTTCACTTAAGTTTTATATTGTTTCCACAATATTCTCCTAACCCTTGGGGGCTCTGTATAAGGTAGTTGTGATAACATTTGTGGACAAGCATTACAGTCATTTAATTAAGACTCGTAACGATACAGTGTATTATTAAGTAAAATCAAAACATACCACAAAAGGTCAGTGAATCTGTAACAGAGGTGCAACACAGCAGACAAAGCAGAAAAATTCAGAATCCTCCTCCAAATTGCCAGTAATTGTCTGGATCTTTGGTGCTCCTGGAGGGGACACACACACACACACAGAAAACACAGTCTTTACTGTAAAAAGTAGGATTTCATTTATTGTTCACTTTAAATGAAAATTCAGTCATTATCTTCTCACCCTTGTGTCGATGAAAGGTCAGGTGAAGTTGTTTGGTCCACAAAACACTGGAAATCAGTGTTGTAGCATTTTCCCAAACAACTGCAGTAAATAGTGACTATGTTTTAAATGTAAAAAAAACTGAATAATCCTCAGGTTCTTCGCGCTGCACTGTGGTCAAGCAAACCCACACCCACAGATCAACCCAGCTTCCAGCTAAGAAGCTACAGTGAAGCTAAACACATGGTGTAAATGACGACTTTCAGGTCAACTTGGCATGTCTGGACTTCTGAAAACTTGGATTACGATAGACAAGCAGTATGAAGGCATTTTTTGTTTTTGTAAAGTTGTTTTTTAATGTTTGCAACAAAGCTGCTGTTGACTGCAGTTGTTTGGGAGGATGCTGCAAGCTTTTTTCATGTGAAAATCCAGGAGTGTTTTGTGAATTGAAAAAAATAACCTGACCTTCTTTCAGCATTCCACCGGGGACGTGAGCGTCGCGTTACGGCTGTGTTGCATTATGGCTGATATGAAAAAATGATTCGAGGATTTTTTGTACTGGAATTACTCGAGTACTCGTTGCAGCCCTACATAGATGAGTACAATATTGTCTACCTTTGTGCTGACAAACTGGCAGTAATATGGCCAATAGTATGCACATTATCCATGTCATGAATACTCACTGGCTCTGAAGATCTTGTGGCAGGAGACTTTTCATTTCCATAATGTCTGGATCATGAGGGGAAAACACACAGACAAACAAACAATATTGGTCAGCTTACCGTTGGAGACATAGGCATGCAAAATATTACTCAACAGCCTCACACATACATTCATTCTTACATAATATTTTTATTATGACTGATGTGAACTTGGTTTCATAAAACAAATCCATTCTCTGTATGATTTGCCTCTGCTTGCCTACCTGTCTGAGTTTGCACCCCAGCAGCTGATGATATCTTGTCATACTGGTTCTTCAGCCTTCTTATGATCACACAGGTGATGCACAACTATACAGGGACACAGTGAAGAATATGGTAAATGGATTGTTCTTGCATATAAAGTGCTTCTCTAGTATTATATCAACCACTCAAAGCACTCTACAATACTGCCCTACAAAGCAAAACCGCAGTAACTACACTTTTGGTCGAAATTGAGTTATAACTGAAAATGAACTGCTTGGTGTGTCATCATGATTTTTGGACATAAAACCTACCTCATAAATATGTGTACAATTAGTGCAATACCACTTATATACCTATAAACCATTAGGCTGGCAAGATAAAAAACTTTGAACCCATTTTTCTCTATAATAGTAGTAGTAGTAGTAGTAGTAGTAGTAGTAGTAGTAGTAGCAGTAACTACACAAAGCATAGTTACTGCTACTACTACTACTACTACTACTACTACTACTACTACTATTATTCACCCATTCACACACTGATGGCAGGCTCTACCAGGGTCACCGAACTGCCAACCTGTCCTGTCCAGTTTGCAAAAACTGGACAGGACAGGTCATGTTTATCAAATGTCTTTGTTCTACTAAATTCTCAGCTGGATAAGGAACACCAGATGAGAAATTGTTGGATGGTAGCTATGATAAGCATTCAATCTCATTCAGTCTCTCAGACTGATCAGGACTTTTTAATTTGGCAAATATTATGATTTATATGAATACCTCTTAAATATTCATCTATTGCTTCCTTAAAAATGTTTTGTAGTATAGGTTATATATTTTTTTACTTACTTTTCCCTCTGGCAATCATCACCTCGCCTTGATAAAGGTGTCTCTGGAATTAAAATAATATCAGTAAATGTATGTATTACATAAACACGTACATGGAACTTAACATTCATTTTGTTTCATTGAAACTTAGACTGCTCGTTTCGTTAAGTGAATGAAATATCCATTAAACAAGGACGAGATTAGTCTAAAACCTCTAACAGTTACAGTGTTAGTGTAGGTTAACATTTTGGATGTTATAAAAAGGTGTTAATGTGAAATAGTCACATCTGACCATCTAAAGCTAACAAGGGAGGGATAGGCAGAGCAGAGGACAAACACAAAAAGATTCCAGTTAGGGCGTGTTCACACCATGGCGTTTTTTGTGATAGGGAAAAGTTGAGCCGACCGCTTTTTCAAAAACAAAAAAAGCTGGCAGCACTTTTTCTCCTAAAAGCGCTGAGAGCGTTTTTTCTATCGCCTAGCAACGAACCCACGCTAGACCCCGACGTTACTCCCCTACTACGTATCCAGGCTACCCTTACATCGTTGTTACAACATGGCTAGAAACAGGCGATTGGCATTTGCATTGGCCCTAACTGACGACGAGGAGGAGAATCATGTACCTGCACGTTTGTGTGTGCAGATGTCACTCGGGGAAGGCAGCAGTAATGCCGACCAGGAGCTTCGTTTCGATGATGCGCGATTTGCGGCGTACTGTGATTGATCAGCTGACAGTTTAACTTTTTTCAACTTTTTTTTACGCTCGGTGCGGGAGAAAAAAGCGCCGAGAGAGGCGTTTTCCCAAAAGCGCTCTGCTACATACAAAAAAAATGCCAGGTGTGAACACGCCCTAAGTTCTGTTAGAGCATTACATTACATTAGACCAGTCCTCCCTCCCTCTCACACACGCACGCACACACACACATACACACACGTTGTGACCAGAAGTTAGGCTACAACTTTTAAATGAATATTACTACTATTTTATTTTAGTAATATTTCTACTACTTTTAAATGAATATTTTCAGAAGGCAGTAATGCTGTTATCATTCACCAAAACCACCGTTATTACACAAGCAAGCTAAAAGCACACTCAGTATTAACGCTGTGTTTTGCTGACATGAATCATTCCAAGCTTAACAAGCTAGTTAACGTACCACATTAAGTTAGCTGTAACATCAGTTCATTACTCAGCAGTTAGCTAACCTAACTGTCTGACAACGTTATAGTCTAAATTATGGATATGAACACAAACATTAGGTTAGGTTATTAACTTAGAAAAATAACAGGGAAATGTTTTCTTACCTCACATCGCCAGGATAACAGTTATAACGTGAAGTTCATGTTAGGACACCGCACAGATCCTGACTTCCTCTGTGTCCATATTCCCGTTTTTGTTTCGTTGTTCTGTTCTCCGCTGAAATCTCACAACTCAAACTCACTCAAATAAGAATTTGGCGTGCAGATGTAAAATAATCCAGGTAATGCTCCACGTAATACGAGGGGACCGACAGAGTATCGCTGAAGTCCTGCAGCATTCAAACTGACGTACTTTCAAATGAAGGCGCGCTCAGTGCTCATTGGCCAGTTTCCTGGATGACAGCCACATTGACCAATCAAAGCCAATAGCAATTGTTTCAGCGGGATAACTCGAAAAAAGATTTTTTATATATATATACTGTATATATATATATATATATATATATATATATATATATATATATATATATATATATATATATATATATATAATAAATACTTCACTATACAGGGTTAGGTGCAGAGTGCAAAAGGTGACAGGTAGATGAGTTATAAAGTCTTATCGCAGGTAGGAACGATTTCCTGTATCGTTCCTTAGAGCAGCGGGGTTGAATGAGTCTGTTGCTGAAGCTGCTCTTCAGTTTGTCCAGTGTTTTGTGGATGGGGTGAGAGGGATTGTCCATTATTGCCAGCAGTTTTGCCAGCATCCTGTCCTCCACCACCTCCTCCAGGGTGATAAGCTTAGAGCCAACAACAGACTCTGCTTTCCTGACCAGTTTGTTCAGTCTGTTGGCGTCCTTTGCCTTGATGCCCGCACCCCAGGACACCGCAGCAAAGAAGATGGTGCTCGCCACAACAGACTGATAAAACATCTGCTTGCACACATTAAAGGACCTGAGCCTTCTCACGAAGTAAAGCTGACTCAGGCCCTTCTTGTAGATAGCCTCTGTGTTGGTGGACCAGTCCAGTTTATTGTCCAGTGTGACACCCAGGTACTTGTATGCAGGGACCATCAGAGAATTTCTGCAGATGACACGACCAGGGGCGGTTCTAGACTTTTTTTAGTGGGGTGGCCAGGGGGAGGCCGGCAGGCGTTAGGGGTGGCCGATCGAAATGTCCGACGGGGGGGGGGTGCGATGCGATCGTAATGTTCGTATTATTGATGCCGACTCCTCTTTCGGGGGGGCCCGCAGGGGGGGCCGGACTCAGACTCCCCCCGGGCCCCCCCTCTGGCACCGCCCCTGGACACGACTCAGTGCAGTACTGAAAGTCAGCAATGTATGTGGTGAAGAGGAAGGGGGACAGTACAGTTCCCTGGGGGGCCCTGATGTTACTGATCAGACGGTCAGACACACAGTTCTGTAATCTCACCAATTGTGGTCTGCCTGTCAGATAGTCATCAACCCAAGTCACGAGGGGAGCACCCACCTGCGTGTCCTCCAGTTTGGCCTTCAGCAGTCTGAGCTGGATGGTGTTGAAGGCGCTGCAGAAGTCAAAGAACATGATGTGGACTGAGGTGTTGGGTCGGTCCAGGGAGGAGTAAGCCTTCTGCAGTAGGTAGATGATTGCATCATCAACCCCAACATGGGGCTGATATGCAAACTGCAGGGGGTCGTGTGATGGGCACACCAGTGGTCTGAGGTGTGCCAGGACCAGTCTCTCCATAATATGAGAGGTCAGTGCCACCGGCCTGCAGTCCCCCAGTGCAGCAGGACGTCCTTTATTGGGCACAGGGACCAGGCAGGATGTCTTCCACAGCACCAGTATCCTGACCTGACTCAGGCTAACATGGGGCTGATACCATCAGGGCCAGCAGCTTTCTGGGTAGTTTTATTGTATTTGTAGGCTGTTATATTTAAATAAATGAATAAATAAATACTAATGTAACACAATGAATGTAAATAATTTTAAATCTACATTGGAATTTACTACTTACTTTACTTGTTAACCTAAGCATAACTTTTTATTGTGCAGTGTTTTTTAAGCATCATCCGAATTCAAGTTTGGTTTTACCCACCAACAAGCAGAACTATTTGATATGAACGCGCCGCTGCTCCGCCCCCGATACACGCATTGCTGGCTACCATAAACGTCAGTCAGTCACTGAGCCTCACGGAGAACACATGCTGTCTGCAGTAAGCTTGACCCGCGAGTTTTCGTCTTCCGACACTCTTTAATACTTCTCAAAGAGGCGAAGAAGGTAAGAAATAACTTAACTATAGTCGTGCATATAATAATATAAATGAGTATTTACTTGGCTTCATAAGGCTAGCTAGCTAGCTAAGTAAACTAGCTTAGGTATCAGCGCATTTTGGCCACGTGCGTCAAGTGTGAGCAGTAGTAGGCCTATAAAGTAAATGTATTCCTTTATGATAAACGATTTTTTTCCCACGTAATAATTAGGCATTTCTTGTTGTGCCAAGTTGCTTACGGAGGACACCATTACATTTTTACTTATATGAAATGATTGTGTTGTTTTTTTACATAAAATGAATCGGTATGAATTAATGACACATTTAAGTAATTATTTAATGGTTTATTTATTTATTTTATTTTGGCAGCTTTAGTCCTCCTCCACTAACTTAAAACGTCTTGTGCTGTATTTTTTCCCGCTGGCTGCAGGTGCCGCTTCTACAGCGAGCCACGCTTCAGAAGCACTTCGGCAGTCTTGTTTTTTTCCACTGTTTTCAGTCTTTGATACTTCCCAAAGAGGCGAAGAAGGTAAGAGATAACTTACAGTGCATATAGAATATACATGAGTGTTGGTAATAATGGCGTTAGAGTATAACGGTGTTACTAACGGCGTAATTTTTTTCAGTAACGAGTAATATTGCGCGCACCCCCCTCCCCCCCCTAGGTCCGCGGTGTGTTACTATTGCGCGCACCCCACCCCTCCCCCCGGTAGGTCCGCGGTGTGTTACTATTGCGCGCACCCCCCTCCCCCGTAGGTCCGCGGTGTGTTACTATTGCGCGCACCCCACCCCTCCCCCCAGTAGGTTGCGCGCACTCCCCCCCGTAAATGAGTATTTACGTGGCTTCATAAGGCTAGCTACCTAGCTAGCTACGTAAACTAGCTTAGGTATCAGCGCATTTTGGCCACGTGCGTCAAGTGTGAGCAGTAGTATAAAGTAAATGTATTCCTTTATGATAAACTATTTCTTCCCATATAATAATTAGGCATTTCTTGTCGTGCCAAGTTGCTTATGGAGGACACCATTCAATTATTACTTATATGAAATGATTATCTATGTTTTTGTTTTTTACATAAAATGAATCAGTATTTTAATGAATTAATGACACATTTAAGTAATTATTTAATGGTTTATTTATTTATTTTATTTTGGCAGTTTTACTCCTCCTTCACTAACTTAAAACGTCTTGCGCTGTATTTTTTCCCGCTGGCTGCAGGTGCCGCTTCTACAGCGAGCCACCCTCCAGAAACCTTGAAGGACAAAGAGTTTGTCGACCACGACTTTCAGTATGTCACATCTCGCAACCTTAAGTTGAGGCTGTTAATGTGTGTGCGCAGTGGAGCCTTAGAGATCTTTTCTTACAGAATTCAGTGCAGTTAGTACTCAAGAGACTGTGGTCATTCCTTCCAGAGTTCAGAACTTCGTGTGCAGAGTTCTTAAGTTGTCTTCTAGTTTATAATGTTCTATTGTGCTGGGTAGAGTATTCTGGAGATTTTCCTACAGTGGGCTATAATGGCATATGTTATGCCAAAGTTCAAATGCCTTTCATGTGGTATCTCCCTGAAAAGTATTAAAAGCTATGTTGATCATCAGCTTCTGCATAGACATGAGGCAAATAGCTACTATCCATATTGCTTTGCAGACTGCAAACAAAAATTCACCAAGTACACTGCTTTAAAAGCTCATGTCTATCGTTCCCACAACAGTCCTGTTTTACTGTTTGAAGACACACAAAGGTCATTTGTATGTGATGATGTGCATTGTAAGAAGACATGCATAGATTTGAGAGATCTTGTTGCACACCTCAAGGTACATTTGAATAAGCATGAGTTAGTACATTGCCCATTTAGCAATTGTAACAAGACGTTTAAAGTGAAGTCCTCATTTACATCCCATGTTTCAAGAACACATAAACATGAAATTGTAAATACTCAAGTCAAATACTCTGAGCCATCTGTATCCTCTCAGATTGAGCCCAATGAAACTGAAACTGGAATGGACCAAAGTGAAAATCAGTCTCAGGTTTTGGAAGAGATTGATATAAGGTCTTTGTACATGAAGAATCTGTGCCTGTTTTACATGCAACTCCAGGCAAAGTATCTGGTTCCGTCATCAACTATTCAAATGATTGTTGAAGAGATCAATGGCCTTAATGACATTTGTCATCAGTACACAAAAGACAAAATTAAAGAGACACTTAGAGGAAATACTAATATGTCAGATGCTGAGATTGATTCAGTTTTTCAGAGTCTTCAGGAAGCTGATTTGCATGCTTCATGTAGTTCTCGGCTCTCCACAGAATATATTAGGAGGCAGTATTTTGAGAAGAACTTTGCCTATGTGCACCCAGAAAATGTTTTTCTGGGCACCAATGAGCATAGAAGAGACAGTTATGCACAATACATACCCTTGCATGACACTTTAAGAGCTATTCTAAAGGATACTGTTGTGTGGGAAGAGTGTGTTAGGTCTCAAAATCGGCCTGTTTCTGATGTCGTCTTAAGTGATATTTCTGATGGCTCTGTCTTCAAATCCAGTGACATGTTTCTACAAGCTGGTGACATCATCTTAAAACTGATATTGTATCAGGATGCATTTGAAGTTGTCAACCCACTTGGGTCATCCAGGAGAAAACATAAGCTTGTGGGAGTATACTTCACACTTGCTGACTTTGAGCCATTCCATCTTTCCAGTATTGACCATTTGCAGTTAGTACTGTTGTGCAAAGAGAAAGACTTTAAGTCCTTTGGTCAGGACATAGTGTTTGAGAGATTGTTGTCAGACCTGAGACAGCTTGAAGAACATGGACTTGTAACCACTTCTGGTCATGTGGTTCGAGCAACAATAATATCTATTGTAGGTTACAATTTGGGATCACACTGCATTGGGGGCTACACACAGAATTTCAGCACTTCCAAGTACTTCTGCAGGTATTGTGAGATAAAAAGAGACCAACTTGAGAGTGTGAGTCAGAGCTTTCCTGTACGAACAGTCGATAACTACAAAGAAGCAGTGCATTTATTGCAGGAGAGTGATGTGAATGACGTCAAAGGCATCTATTGTGACTCCATCTTTAACACACTGAAATATTTCCATGTATGTCAGCCAGGCCTTCCTCCATGCATAGGGCATGACTTGTTTGAGGGAGTTGTAGCTTATGACTTGGCCATTTACTTGCGTAACTTCATAAAGGTCAAGCATTGGCTCACATACTCTCAGCTGAACAGGCAAATCACACAATTTTCCTACAAGGACTCAGATTCCAGCTCATCTCCTTGTCAAGTGAATGAAAAGGCCATCACAATAGGTGGCCAAGCAGCTGAGAACTGGTGTCTGCTTAGACTCCTGCCTGTCATTATTGGTGACAAAGTTGATCCTCATGACCCAGTGTGGCAACTAGTGATCACTCTGAAAGAACTTGTGGAACTAGTGTGTGCACCCAAGATCACCACTGCCCAGGTGGCTTACCTCAACATTGTTGTGGTTGAATATCTGGAAACAAGGAAAGCAATGTTTCCTTCTGATCACCTGAAACCCAAGCACCACTATCTTCTCCATTATGCATCATTGATCCTCAAACTGGGTCCCCTAATACGGCTGTGGACAATGAGATTTGAGAGTAAACACTCTTACTTCAAGAGGTGTGTGAGGAGGATACAAAACTTTAAGAATATATGCCAGTCTCTCGCAAATCAGCACCAACTCCTCCAAACAACCCTCAGCTCAAACTCCTTTTTTGCACCAGTGCTGAAGTCAAAAAACGTTACTCCATATCATGCTCACCTGTACAGTGATGCAGTGCGCAATGCAGTTGAAGCACACATGTTTACAGAACCGGATTCTGTGTCAACTGAGGTAGATTTTAAGGGCACTCGGTACAAAAAGGGATCTTTTCTGTGCCTCAAACGCGAGTCTGATGAGTCAATCAAGTTTGGCCAGATTGAGCTTGTTTTGATAATCAATGACAAAAAGGTGTGCTTTCTGGTGACACCGCACACTTCAGTGTATTTATCAGAGTATGGACTCTATGAAGTCAAACAAGCAGCTGAGGATATGCACTGCATTAATGCAGAACACTGCCTGGATTCCTACCCATTGCCTCTTTACAATCTGAATGGAAATACAGTGATATCTCTGAAGCACAGTGTTGTTGATCAGTAGTAGTGTGATGAGGTGTTGGGAAGAAGTTTTTGACTAGTGTGTCTATGGGGGGAAATTACATATATTAATCAAAGTAACATGGTAATTGTGCTGTGAAGTGTAATCCACAATCTGTTATCCACTAAACAATAATTTATGTTTTGTCCCCTCTTGAAGTCATGGATGGATGGGTGGGTGACGTAACTTCATCCCTCAGCTCATTCTTTAAAGAAGAAGATTCTATAGCACAAGTAGTGGAGGTGCTCAAAAACATTGGCGTCTGTTCAGCTGAGGACCTAAAATTTGTGGAGGCAGCTGACCTTGCAGCAGTCCTGAGGCCAATAGAGGCCAGGAAAGCCATGGCCTGCATTAAAAGTAAGTAAAATAATACATAGTGCCATTTGTGATGATTGCAACTAGACCGAAGATTAAGTGAAAATTATATATGGATGATAATGACTAACATGCTTATGTCCTTTTGTTATTTAGATTTAGTGACTAGAGTAGAGGATACATCCTCCTCAATATCTACCAGCCAGATTGTTGAACCCAACAACGAAGAATCATTTGTGAGTGACGACATGAGTGATGATTTTCCCATGAGTGTTCACTCCACACCGAAATCCACTGCTACAAGCAGTCCAGCTTTGACCATAGCCTCACCTACTGGATCAGAGAGCAGTGTCAGAGAAGATACTAGCTGGCATTACAGGTTTGACATACCCTGGAGTAAGATGCCCTCCAGCACAAGACAACTTTTAGATAATGGTAAGAGGCCTTCTGCAGCACAGAGAAGGGACATTATTAGGATTGTGGCTAGTGAGGTGCTAACTGTGTGCAAAAAACCTGGCAAGAAACACATTAATGAAATTTCAAGAAAGATGGTACTTTGCTACCCAAAATCCTTCCGAGATGAGATTGAGGGTCAGATTGTCGGCACTGGGTATGACTCACTTGTAAAACAGTTAATATCTCGGCTAGATAATTGCAGACGACTCCAAGCTTCTACTGCCCAGAAAAGGCTTCCTGAAAGTTGCAGCCCTGACAATGTAAAGAGAGTGTGCAAAGATGCATATGGCTGTATTAACTCTGAGCCAGTGCTTTCTCCTGGTGAAACAAAACTGCAAAAGCAAAAACAAGAAGAGCTGGTTAAGATGTTCAAAAACAAAGACAAAGATGCAAAAAAAATAGAAAGACTGTTGGTGGAGACTTTTCCCTCACAGAGGAGAGACGTACTGTCAGCACTGAAAGAGACGGAAGACTTTCTTAAGGAATGGCCTTTCCTCTGCCAGGAAGCTGGAATGAGGCTTCATTTCAAAGAACTAACAGGTGTCCAGTTAGATGCCAGCTTTGAAGAGTCCACAGCCACCAAGTTCAGAAGAATCCTGCGGTACTTTCAGTTTGGTAAAACTGAGTCATCCAGCGAAGCAAGAACCATTCTGAGCAAAGCCCTGGCAGGAGGTGAAGAAACTAGTGCAGCTGTACTGATGCTTGTTGCCCATTTCAAAGAGCAGCAAGATAAGATGTTTGTAAATGTTGATGACACTGCCATTGGAGTTGACGTGGACACCACCAAGCTACCATGGACACCCTGCATTGTGGTCTGCGGTAGGAGTGCCAACATTTTTTTTTCATCTGTTCACTGAAATACTTATTTTAACATTTTATGTCTACAGTGGTAATGGTGTACTGTACACTGCAAAAAACATTTTTATAGATGACAAAATCATGTTTTTTGCTACCTTGCTTTCATTTTTTTTTACTTGGTATAGTTTTTCTTTTGCAGTTTAGACACAATGTGGGCTATTCAAGAATGAAGTCAACTAAGCAGTGTACTGAACACAGCTCCTGGCTTACTTAACCTCATTGGATCCATATACATTAAGCAAGCTATTTACTCACTATGGAACATATTGTTCTTGCTCTGTTCACAGGTAACAGCCCACTTACTGCCAAGATGTTCATGGTTGCAGTGGACCAGGTCATTGTGAATGAGCAGCTTCCCTGCTTCACCAAGGCGTTAGAGATGATGTTCTGCTCATATTATCTGCACAACATTGATTATCCTGTTGCACTCGCAGCTACTCTGGAGTTCTTACAGAGGTACACTTTCAGTATGCATTACACATTGCTTTTAAGGTAGTTTTGCTACCTAGGTAGGTTGCTCCTTTCCTAGCTCCACTCTGCTCCTTTCCTCTTACCTCTCTCTGCTCCTCTTCACTCCTCTCACTGCTCCTTTCCTCTCTTTCCTTTCCTTTTTTGTGACACTTCTTGATGTGAAAACCTTTTAGACATTTTAGGTAAGACATCAGCTTTCCCTGACACCTACTATTGTATCTGTGAAACTTTTATTTTATTTGTGAAAATGCTAATGGGGAGATTTCACCGTTTTTGTTTTACACCAAGACCTCATTAGACCAGGTCCAGATCAAAAACCACTGTGCCTAGACCTCTCAAATCTGGACTGGATTAATGTACAGACCCTTAACTTTGCCCTTAAGTGCCGAATCGGAGGCTGGCGAATCAGAAGCTAACTTCAGCGTCGTCTTCGAGACTAAAGTCTTAGCTGTGTCAGTTTCTGACTGTTCCGTCGAGCCAGAGGCCATTGCGCAACAGGGTAAAGGGCAACATGAAAAGTTGATGCAGCCGAGTTCTCCACTCTTTCGCTCGCATCACGTGCATGTCCTTACTATGGTGGACACAGAAAATCAGCTCAAATTGGGTTACACTCTATGTCCTGCTTCCCTTATTGTCAGTCCATGGACAAGAACATGGTCTATGGTTGTTGCTTGAATTTCATTGGATATTTCCACTCTTTGTCTTCCTCTTCGTCTTCCTCTTCTTCTTTCTTGTCTCCTCTTCCTCCTCCTTCCGTCCTCTCACATAGTTTCTTCTATCCATTCTCAGACTCTCATTCCCACCTTCAACAACCTGTTTGCTCTCTGAATTGGCTTATATTGGTTGTGTCACATCATTTGAAACAAGTGAAATCAATTTTGAGTGGTTGTGTTTAATCAATGACAGCTTTCTCTACTTGTATTTACAAATTTAGATGACGTGCGTTAGAGTGCAAAATGTGTTTTGAGAATGTGTTTAGAGTTTTGCTGAAAAGTGTAAGTGAGATCTGCAAATTGTGTTTTACCATGTGAAATGGTTTAAGGTGACAACAGACTGCACAGTTAGCTAAATTAGTTCAGGCAACTGAGAACTTTGCTCAGCCAATGGCTTTTAGTGTTTTAGCAATTGAGAAAAACTGTTACACTCTGAATGTCTTAGCTTAAAAGGAAAATTATTTTTCCAACAGGTGTATCTTCAAAATCAACCCAGATCAGGGGACCAAAGTCAAGCGAAAAGAAAAGGGACGCCAGTATGCTGTCAACCCAAGGGTGCTGAGCCTCATCTCCAATGTTGCCAATTTTGAATTGACAGAGTGAAAGGGTAAGATGACTCTCCCACCAAACAAACACAATCATCAGTCAAGCAATAAATTAATACATCATTCAGTCCCAAACAAGCTCCTGTGTCCTGTCAGTTTAGGGAACAATAGTATACTATGGTGCAGATTTGAATTGTGTTTTTTGATTCTGGAGTTATTCATTGTTAATTTTTCTGTCTGATTGTGATGTGGTTTAATTTAATATATTTTATTGATTTAGGATATTTTAATGTCTTTTCATTTCAATTTGAGGTAACACTTTACAATAAGGTACGCAAAACGTGGGTAGTTACTGAGTAACGAATGAGTAACGAATGATGAACGACCAGGGCCCTAACTGGGGCCCTAACGGGGCCCTAACAGGGCCCTAAGTGACAGTTACTCAGTAACTACTGAGGAGTTACTGGTAAACAGACTAGGGGACTACTGTATTTGTTACTGAGTAATGAATGATGAACAACCAGGGCCCTAACTGGGGCCCTAACTGGGGCCCTAACTGGGCCCTAAGTGACAGTTACTCAGTAACAGTAACAGTATCAGTAACAGTAGTCTGTTTACCAGTAATTCCTCAGTAGTTACTGAGTAACTGTCACTTAGTTTTATGTAAAGGAAAGAAACAACAATTTAAAATGGTGATTTAATCAAAATCACATTTCTTTCTTCTCTTTCCATACAGATATGATGTCTGAACGGGTTTAGAACAAAGGTCTTCCTGGAACCCACCTTTTTAGGGATGTTTCCATGAGAGCTGTTTTGTTTATTGATGCTCCTTGATGTCCCCCAGTTTAGCCAAAAAAATAAACAGTGTTTGTTGCACCACTGTCATTTGTGTTACTGAATGTTGCCTTTTGTGAACACCTCTTCATCACTAAGCCTATTTTCTCTGCTTCCTGTCCGAAATGACCTACCCAAAGTAAATTGAGTATATGTTCACAACTACAAGGGCTGGGTGTATAATGTTGGTCTCAAAGAAAGCTAAGATGTGAGATTACTACAGAAGTGTCAGAATCAAGATATGTGTTACCATGTCAAAGTAAAATCACTTGGAACACTGAAGAAAAATTTCATTTTTTACTTTCGCCTAAAAAACACATTACTTAAGAGTGAAAAACATCTTTAAAACATAGGATAGTAGCCAAACTTCTAGGAATTAGTAAAGTAATATTTCATGAAAATCTGTGCAAAATTAGATGCTATAAAAGTGAACCTGAGCAGTTTTACAGAAGTTTTAACACAGGTATGTCCAGTTGGATTCACCACGTGTCATTTGGGCACATTTTGGCACCATATGTGCCATTTGACCCTTTTCAGGTACCAGACTGGAAAACTAACTCCCTCTCTCCCTTCAATGTAAAAACATACAACTAATGAGATTTACCTTAAAATTGCAGAAAAAAACCTTAAGTTGTCAGTATGGAGATAAACCTTTATATAACGAGCAAAACATAATAACAGGCAATTATTGTAATTTTACATACATTTGCACGTAATTTAAGAAAACAGGAAATATACAGTATAATTATTATAGTAATTCTCCTGTAAACAAATTGTAAATAACTGTAGTTTGTCATTATTGGCATAACACATAAAATAACAGGCGGGTTGTTAATTTACAGATAATGTCTGTAATTTTACTGTTTTTTATACTATTTTTAAAAAACGGGAAAACTACTGTAAAAACTTAGGGTAATTTACTTTAAAATAACGATTTTTTTTTCTACAGTGTAGGCTTACACATATAAAATAATGAATGTTTGTCTTGTAGGCTGCTTAGGAGGGATCAAGAACAAATAGGCTTAAAAACAGTTTCTACCCCAGAGCTGTTATTTCTCTAAATAATGCATAATTATAAATTACTGCATTATCATACCAATCTGACCTTTAAAATTGGCTGACATTTTAAAATGTATATATTTGTTTGAGTTCTTTAACATTCTATATTTATTTTCAAAAAATACTAATTTTCTCATTTAGTTTTTGTTTTAAAAGCACTTATTTTGAGAGCCTCTACCCCAATTTCGTTGCACTTTGTGCAATGACAATAAAGAGATTCTGATTCTGATTCTGACAGGAGGAAGGACAGGAACATGCCGCTGCAAGGCAATGTTCCTTCCACAATTTGGGCCAGCTCTGTTCCAGCAAGCTCCTCCTTTTTCGTATGCTCCACCATTTCCCCACTCTTCATCTACGCATGATCTTCCTTTTCCTCAGGCTCCTCAATTGAAAGCTCCTCCAGAGTGCCCAGCCAAGGCAACGTGCCTGGAGGCTGAACAAACCTGCCCAGGAGGATGAGGAGCTAATGGCAAGGGGGGAACCGCCACGGAAGAGGCTGGCAAAGGAGAAATATCACTACACCTGCAAGGGGTGTGGCCAGGACAAAAGCAAGCAAACTGGACACACCCAGCTGAAGGGGCGGTGTTACTGTCCAGAGTCAGGACAGACCCTGGATGACTCGAGGAAGAGTGTAGGCCTATAGTCACCATCACTTGTCTCTCTCTCTGTTTGTCTGTCTGTCTCTGTGTTGTTCGTGTCTGTCTCCCTGTCTGTTGTCGTGGAAAAATCCACTGGGTTTCCACAGCTTTTAACTCCTTCAGGTTTCCACAGTTTTCTCTCTGCAGAAACAGAGCTGATGAGATGATGATGATTCTTTAAATGATGTGGCAGATTCATTTACCGTCTGTTTTGATGTAATGGTGCTTCCCAAGTCTGCCATCGGGCAGACATACTACTCCCGGCAAATTTATTTGTATGCATTCGGGGTAGTTCGTCACCATGGCCACGGAGAACCAAAGAGTCGGCATGATATCAGTCTTTACACCTGGATGGAATGTGAGAACTCAAAAGACAGCAACACCATCACCTCAGCCTTGCAGCATTTCTTCTCCAAAGTTATCTGTGCCAGTTTCAGAGCCTCCGTCTTTTCTCCAACCTCTGTTATGGTCAGAACAAAAACATAAATGTTCTTGCAATGCTGTTTGCGCTGAGATCCCAGCTGTACCCTCAGCTTGACATTAAATATTTTTTTTCCAATAAGAGGGCAGTTTTCTTCCAGCGGACCGAGTGGAGCAGGACATCAGAAAAAAATTAAATTATATATAGCCTACATTTTTTATGTTATATATTCATTCACATTTTATAATCATTAAATATTGGGTAATACTGGGTCAAAATTGGGTCATTATCATCAGAAGAAAATGAATAACAACTGAATAACATTATGATAAACCTACCTACCTTCTAGGCTACTTTGTACACTAGATGTTAGTATTTAGTTACACATTTACCTGGGTTGTAGTAACTGTAGACAGAAATAAGCTAATGGACTGGCTGCTGCAAACTTCTCAGTAAACATGCTTCCGCATTCAACCCCTTGGGTGCTAACATATTCATTCAAACATATAGACTGATCCACTGAAAAATGACTCAGGTGCACAAATTTAATAGAAGACACGGTAAACACAGTAATCAGCAATCCAGTAAGAAAACAAACAGGATTTATAAAAATAATACAAACAAAACGATTGCAATATTGTACAGATATTTCTAAACTATATGAACGTCATGAGACTTCCGGGTAGCAAAATCATTGATCAAATCCTTTAAGTCAAGCGACAGAGCCAGCTCATGTTCGATTGAGAGTATTGCACGGCTGTTCAACCTCTCCTGAGACATAGTTGATCTCATATAATTCTTCATAAGATTCAGTTTACTAAATGCCCTTTCTCCACCAGCAACAGTAACTGGGAGAGTGCAAAAAATCCTAAGAGCAATGCAGACCTCTCCAAAAATGCTCTGGTGTTGCATTTTATAACTTGCATTCAAGAGACCAAGGCAGCTGCAAACTGAGTGGGACGTGGCATTAGGTATTGAACTGAGATGTATGATTTCCCTCTCAAGTTGAGGTGTGAGGTCCTTTCTGTATTTAGCCATCAGTGGTTGACTCAAAGAAGCAATATCACTTTCACTTAATTGGCCCACTTTAGGTATGGCGGCAAATTCTTCAAAAATATTTGCTATGGTCTGGAAGTGAGAATCTAAGTCACTAATTATGTGGTCAATGGCGGTGAAAAACTCTGTTTCGGAATGTTGCACCTGCACTGTCTTTCTGTTTGGTTTCCTCCGAAGTCTCACCGGGGAGCCTCTTCCTCTCACGGCTGACCTCTCCTTTGAATCGAGGTGGAATATCCATTTCCTGAGCAATCAATGATGCCTCAGAGAGGAAAGAATCCCATCTATTTCTAGAAGCCTGCCTCTCACCTTTCAGTGCATTCACGTTGGCCGCCTCTACCTCCAGCGATATCTTGCTTGATTGCAGAATGAAATTTCTGTTATCAATACACTCTCAATACTGTTGCTTTTTTTCTTGAAGAAAGTAGTCCAATCCTTTTTCGCTTTTAACTCACTTTATTTGTTAAAGTGGGCCTATTTCGGTATGGTAACTATGAAGCAAAAGGGAGGGAATTGTATTTAACACGTATTGAAAATAATATCGTGCACTACTTCGAGTACCGGGCTTCTGCCTGGTCCTCCCTATTAATTCTGGCCTCTCAATCTGAATTCCGCGCTGTGATCGTTAAGTGGGCGTGGCATATGCGAAGTGGGCATGACCGGTGTGACGTAATGGCTCCGCCATCCTCACCTGTCTAAAGGTGCTGTCATCTGTGGCTGGAGTAGTTATTGCAGCTTATCTGTTCGATCCTGCTTCCTAGTGGCTATGTGAGGGTAATGCAGCTTGTGTGTTCGATCCTGCTTTCTAGTGGCTATGTGGGGGCAGCTCATGTGCTTAAAATACGTAACAATACACACCCTACCCACTCAGGAGGAGGAATGACCTCTCACACATGATTAATTTCAAATAACCCTGCCTCGTTAAATGTGTCAGTGCACATCTCTCAGAGTGACATGACCCACCAGTGATAAAAAAAAAAAAAAGTCTTTGTGAGACTACGTTGATTATAGTCTAGACAAAGCCAGACCAAACTACAGCAAGTAGAATGGTCTGGAACCGCGCTATTTAGAGCAGTCTATCCTGGGGGAAACTGGGCTGGCCTGTTTTTATTTCTTTAAACCAATCACAATCGTATAGGGCGGGGCTAACCCCGGGAAGCAGCAGCGGTGTCCATCCGAAATAGTGCAAGAACATCTTTCTTCCTCAGCAAATGCTGTAGGCAAATCTTATGAAGTTCTTTGCAATTTTCGACGGAAAGAGCCAAACATGATAGCTTTACAACGCCGTCAAAGTCCTCTTCAAAACTCGCCATACTGCCTAGTTGCCTTGTTTGAGGGGGAGCACAAAACGGGAAAGCCAGCAACAGGAAGGGGAGGAGTAGCGGTGGAATCCGACGCTAGCGCTATAGACGCTGTCCATTACAAAATAAACGTATTAATTACAAGTCTGAACTGTGGAAAATAGAACGAGGGGGGCGATATAGAGCGTGCAGTGCACGCTCTATAAAACACATCCAATACCACGGAATGCCCAGCTAGCGCAATTTCGCAACCAAAAATGGTGGTTACCGCCGATATATTACTCATAGACTAATGTTAGATTTAAACAGCAAAGATAGAGAACTGTCAGAAGTCAACAACATATTTTATTGCAGCAATTGAAAATTCCAAAAATACATGAAAGGTAACGATCAAACACCACGTCATAAGGCATATAATAAAATCAAATGATTCCATTGCTCTTGTGTGGGAGGTTGCTTTCGAGCTGCACTTGCTTTCTCCCTCTGATTTTAATTCAACCATCGTGGTTAAAATGTCCCAATAATGTTCAATGACAGAAGACATAGGCTACTGTAGACATGAATCATGCTTAGACCAGCGGGTGTCGGATAATTTCTACAGGCGTTTTTTGTTGCGATTGTTTGCATTAAGCACTGTAGGCGCTTCGGTGAGGCTGTGATGAAGTTCACAATTTATTGGACCCTGTCTAGACAGTAATGAACATCCCGCGCCATGACGACCGGGGGTTGACCCCCTCGGTTTTACTCAGGAAACTTGAGATAAGAAGGTGAAATCGCCAGGCGTGCCAAACAATATGGGCAGGAGCTAGACCAAGCTCTCCTAATCGGGTCAGCAATAGCCGTGTGTCAATGCCAAGCCCAGGGGTCTGTAACCTTTTCTATCAAAAGAGCCATTTTTGTTCCTCTTCCGCCAAATAGAATGTGTCTGGAGCCACAAAACATATTTGATACCAAAGCTTATAAACTAGTTATATGATATATAAAAACTAGTTTGATGCATTTATGAATGACAATAAAGGAAACTGACATTTTGTAACTTTTATTACCAGTTAAAACAAAGAAAACACCAAACACTTGTGAGGAGAAGAAAGCCCACTTTAAAATAAATTAAACAAAGAACAATGTAGGCATATTTGAGTCCTCCCCAAAATTCATAAAACATTCAATAAAATATTTAAAGGTTGGGTACGCGATTTGCGAAACGCCAGCAGATTTTGAAAATACACAACTCAAATGGTCCTACCCCCTCTCCTTCAACGCTGACTCTGACTCCACCCATTCCAAGTAACTGGACGCGCAATCATGCACGAGCGCGAACAGAGATGCGCGAGAGCGAGCCAGGCTAGCGTAGGTTTTCGTTTAACAACATGGCACTACATTCAGCTGTAAGTTGCACCCAGTACCGCGGGAAGTAGGGGTGCTGGGGGTGCTGCAACACCCCCTGTCCGAGGCCCTGTCTTATCACAGAAAACGATCATTTCTAAAAACTCTGGCCAAAGTGGAGATTTCTGAAAACGCCGGTTATGTGTTGTCGTGTCAACGGGGAGAAACGGGATTTTAGGTTTTGAAGCGTCACATTATGCACCAGGAAATGCTTAACGTCATGTGAGCGCCCGTTGTACCGTATTGGTCCAAATATAAACACAAACCCCATTGTAAGACGACCTATATTTGGAAAAAAGATTTGAAGACCAGATCTTGATTTCATGAATAAATAAATTGCATTAATTGAAATAATATACGAAAATAAAAAGGCATAGAATAAAACATTGCATTGCCATTAACAGTAGTGCAAATAGGCCGTACTGATGTGTACACCAAAGACTTCCTGACAATCCTCTGCCCCGCTGTGTTCGCTCTGGCTGTGGTCGCTCCGAACTGTTTCGGCCCATGGCAAAGCGAGTCATCCTCGCTGCTGTCCAAGGCATGTTGAGACGCAGCATTTATTTAATGCTCATATGACCTAGTGCTGAAAAAAGGTTATATGAAAAAGTGTGAGGGTAGCGGTGGTGCGCTAAACTTCTGTGAGCAGCTGGATGTGAACCATGGTGTGAAGGAAGTGAACACGACGATCGATTTTCAACTGTGCGCGCATGCACTGGTGTAATTGAGCTGCGCTGCTATATATCTTTTTTTATCAATGTGACGAGTTGCGAGTCTAGTGCAGGCCGGGGTTTTTTTTCCAGCACCCCCTGCTGAGAATACGTTCTCACGGCTATGGTTGCACCAGATGTTATAAACATTAAACGGTCACATAAATCATTACTATTTTTTAGAAAATGTATGTTTGTTTCATATAATTGTATTGGAAGTCCTGGTTCACTAGGGTTGCCGCGGTGTGGACATTTTCACACCGAGTAATACACTCGTCTCAACACCGGTATTACCGAGTATAAACGGTATAAACTTTGAAACTAGGTCAACCGCCACACAAGCATCGGTTTTTAGACCCTTCTCGTCCTTCAGTTGCCGCCAACGTTCGAAAGCAGCGCCTAGGATTATTCTTGATTTCAGTTTTTCTCTTTCAGTGTTTTTATTATCAATTACTCTCTGAAAAAGAGTTTTCCTTCTCTTTGCTGGTGGTGGTGTTGGTGGTGGTGGGGATGGTGGCGTCTTGTCTGCCATGGAAATTGTCTTCTACTGCTAGGTCCAAATGTGGATTAACTAGTTCCAGTAGCTACCGCAGGATAACAACAAACAGGAGCTTGCTCTGGGTCACGAGTACTGCACGAAGGGGTCGCGCGCGGGGCGCGGGGGAGGGGGAGTGCAGTACGACCGTTTGATTGACGTACTTACTGTCCAATGCAACTCGGTGGCAATGGAAATGATTGGCTGGAGTTTTTCGAGCCCTGCCCGTTCCACAGATGATTGACAAGTTTAATTTTCATGTCAGTACGTCTGACTCAGTGGCTGTAAGCGGGTTATGATAAGGATTTCAAGTAATTTTGCAAAAATGGCCAAAAAAGCGAATTCCGTACCCAACCTTTAACAGAACTTTGAAATAAATGAAAAACAATAATAAATACATCAGCGTGCTGTCATCATCTTCTCTTTTTCCACCTGAGCCATCAACTTCTGGGCCTGAAAATAAAACGCCTAAAATCAGCTCTGGGCCTGAAATAAATATTCTTTGCAAAATAGCCTATTGAATAACAGTGTTCTCACCTGTTTAATGCGATTTCTGTTTCTGAACATCACTGCAGACCTTCTCTGTCAGTGCTGTATGATGTGACATTGATCTTCACACAGTACTGCAGTCTGTCATCTGTGAGGCGGGAGTGATATTTGGATTTTATGTAGTTCATGTTTGAGAAAAGCTGCTCACATAAGTAGGTTGATCCAGTTTGTTGGGTTTGGGGAGGTTTTCAATATCACTCCATTTGTGCTCCCAAGCGAGAATTGCCTTCTGACTGGCGACGTCTTCGAGATCAGTTCTATGTCGTATAGGCTTCGCCTTTTAAGGCTATCGCTATTGGGTTATCCCTGGGTGTGAGCCGTAGCACTGAAAAATGTGTAATCCCCGCCCACCAACATAGTGGGCCTGAATTGAGGTCCGCAGATATAAGACCGGCGGACGTTCTGCTCCCATTTTCTTCAGGAAGATCTTGTAGCATACTGAAGTAAATAAATAGATATTATGGACTCGAAGACGATCCGCATCTGCAAGACATGTAACACGGGTTACATCTTGCCGTATGACGGCCATGAGGTGTGCGAGGGCTGTCTTCGCGTCTTGGCGCTCTCGCCGCTCGGTCTGTGTCGGCATTGTGCGGCGCTGCCGTCGGACGACAGACAGTGCAGAGCCGACACTGCCGCAACCATTGCTGAATGGTCCGACGACTTTACTGTCCCGCTCGACGATGCCCTCTCTCTCATTTTGAGAGAGGCTGATGTTGAGCTGAAATAAAATCAGTTACAGTTAAAAAAACAACAACATTCCAAGCAGAAAGGAATAATTCCTGAATTGTATTTACTACAATAGCATTATTAAAACGCACGTACTTCACTATTCCCTGGTCAGATAAGATTATTTTAGGACAACCATGTGTATAAATGATCGTGCAGATGTGGCGTACCACTTCCGCTGCAGTTTTTTTCCTTTAATGGGAAAGCCTCAATTCATTTTGAGAAGTAATCTGTGGCTGTTAAGATGTACTGGCAGCCATCCACAGTTTTTGAGATAGGTCCTGTCAGGTTAATACCAATTCGCTCCCAGACAGCAGACCCCTATCAAGGTATAAAACTCTTTATATGAAGGCCTATTCGGCATATTGAACCGTCGGCCTAATGCGCCTCCTTTTTGAAAAGTCGGACAAACGGACCTTCGGAGCAATGGGTTCCGTTTTCGGAACATTGAACCGTCGGCATAGTGGCTTGTCGATCTAATGGGAAATATTTCGGACCATTGAGACGACGGAACAATGAGGTGTCGGAATTACGGGTAGACCCCTCTGACAGTAGGCAATAGACGTACTTTAAAAAAAATGCTCAATTATCAGTGGCATGGCTGAAAAGGCCCCAATTAAGGTTGTAATTAAGGAAATAATGACGCAAAAGGCAAAACAAAATGTATCAACTTTTAAGTAAATTACAAAAGTGCTACCTTGACTGACAAGTTCATATTTGCCATCTTTATGCACAAAGCTCCGGCTCAATGGGCTTGAACAATCCATTGACACAGGAATCACGATTGTGGAGTGCAAGGGACTGATGTTTAGTCACATCACAATCAATGCAGAGCCACTCATTGGGCATGCATTCTCTGCAACAAATGACTGCTTGAGATAAACAGTTGCAGCATGTTTTTTTGGGAACCGCATTGCAAGACCGCAAACGGTTCAAATGATGCAGCCTTGCTTTACGCCCTCCTCATCGGCTGCAGATTGATGCGATGACCATGATGCTGACGTCGACGGATGGTCCGTTCTCCTAATGTCCGTTGTTACATTATTTTTTTATGCATAAAATCCATTTTACTTTTTTTGCTAACTTGCTTAATTAGAGTAACTTGTCCTACCAAGTAACTGTTGAGATCACTCTGACACTGCATGATCCTTCCCAGCTGACTCAAAAAGGGGCAGATTCCTCGCGAACATCCTGAGAAACAACTGAAAGAATGTAGACAGAAAAGTAGAGATGAGTTTAATTTGTTAAAAATTAAATGTTATTATGGTGTTACGCATTTTAAGAACCTAAGCTACCCACACATAGACCCTATGAAGCAGGACCAAACGTATAAGCCGTAAATACTATACATAGCCACAAGGGGAGCAGAACCTTACTGAAGGCTGCAATAAATACTTTAGCCACAGAAGGCAGCACCACAGGCAAGTGAGGAAGCCGAGGGTAATGCGTCACACCGGCTCCTCCCACTCCTTCCGGGTCTTGCGGACCAGACGATAACACTGTAAACACGGGGCAGAGGTCTTCAGAATCTTCTTTGCAGCTATTGAACAAGGGTTAATGTTTATGATCAGCTAGGAGACGCTCGGCACGCGTTAAGATACGCTTCAACCTCCTTTTGCTCCATAGTATCAGTTTACCATACCGAAAATGCTTTATACCAAATAAAGTCTCTTAAAAGCTATCCTTTGGATTTGAGCACTTTCCTTGAAGAACTCTGCAAATTTGGTGACTCTTGACGTTCTTGGGAAGATCTGGACCGAGACTCGCGGCCGCCCGGCCATCGGGACGCAATACAAGCTAGTTGCAGGCGCCACTGAAAGGTAAACATAACCTGTTGTCAATGACTAAACTCTGTAATAGTTAGAATAGTAACATTTAGGCAAATAGCTTGTACTGCCTCCGTCTGGTTGCGGGGACCCGTGGTCTCGGCCTAGATTGAAATTCATAACATACGCTAACAGATTAAATTAAATAATTATATTCAAGGAGCAAAGGGCTAGGAGTGTGTTTTTATGGGATTGTAGATAGACTGTATCCACTCCCGTCTAGATCTAATGTTTGTACCGCGTGGGAGACGTATTACCTGCGGTTTAATTGTTGTATGGTGTATGTACCGAAGTTAAGCCGGTACAGGCCAAGATATTATTTATAACCGACCACAAACGTTTGAGCCATTACGGTGCGGTGAAAACAGGTCAGGTATTGACGTTAATCTATCTTAGTTGCGTATTCAAACCGATGGTTTGGCCTTTGTTTGGCCTGGAGTTCGAATGGGATTGGTTCCTCCCGGCCCGGTTCATGTGAAAATCAAATGTGCAATTTCGTATAGTGTAAAACGCAGCCGTAGAGGCAAACTTGCGCAGTTTTAACCCAACTGTTTTGTATGCTTCGCTAACCCGCCGTGGAGACGAACTTGCAGGAATCTCATACTTCTTATAGAGATCCAATACAGTGCGTTTGACCAGTGCTATCTTGGTCGAACCAAACCAGTTTGATTCTACCGCGGATATTGGATGTACCACGTGGTGTACTGTTTAAAGAGACGGCGCGTCTTGGAGACGTGGGTTTCTTTTGTTACAAACCTCCGCCATCTTTGTAGTCAAAGCCCTTTTTAAAAACAAAGCGCCATTTTGCTCTGTGTAGGAGGTCTTGCATAGACCAAGAGCAGCGGGGGGCCCAGCTAAAGTGTTACATCCTCTCTCCCTCTCCCCCCTCTCTCTCTCTCTCTCTCTCTCTCTCTCTCTCTCTCCCCCCCCTCTCCCTCCCTCTCCCCCTCCCTCCCTCCCTCCCTCCCTCCCTTTCTTTCTTTCTTTCTTTCTTTCTTTCTTTCTTTCTTTCTTTCTCTTCTGCAAGTCGGTAGGGGGCTGCAATAGTTAGTCTTTTGTTAAGACTGCATGATCTCTGACCTGGGACAATAGCAGATCTCTCTCTATCTCTCTCTCTCTCCCCCTCCCCCCCTCTCCCCCTCTCTCTCTCTCTCTCTCTCTCTCTCTCTCTCTCTCTCTCTCTCTCTCTCTCTCTCTATCTCTCTCTCTCTCACACTTTTTGAAAGCACCAGTGCCATCTTGTGGCCTGGGTGCGCAGTCCGGTAGGACTGGAATAACTGAAACAAGATACCTAAGGCGGGTGTTGTTATTTCTCTCCCACCCTCTAAAAAACTCCTTTGATATCCCCAACCCTTTTGTCCCTGTCTCCACAGATCCTATCGTAAACCCCCCCCACCCTTTGTCCCTGTCTTCACAGGTCCGGTCGTCAGATCCCCCCCCCCCTCCCCACCCTTTGTCCCTGTCTCCAAAGGTCCGGTCGTAAGACCTTTCCCCCCCCCCCCCTCCCCACCCTTTTGTCCCTGTCTCCCACATCCTGTCCTACACCCCCCCTCCCCACCCTTTTGTCCCTGTCTCCCACATCCTGTCGTACACCCCCCTCCCCTCCCTTTTGTCCCTGTCTCCACACATCCGGTCGTAAACCCCCCTTCCCACCCTTTTCATCTCTCTCCGCAGGCCCTGGAGTGCAACCCCCCCCCCCCCCCCCCCCCCCCTTTAACCCTTCACCACCTTAACTCCTCCCTCTCCGCAGGTCCTGTCGCGGAACCCCGTCCCCATCCCATAAAGTACTTGTTTATTAACGGATACACTCGCAGCGCGGCGTGCGGAAAGTGTGTGCTTTGTCATTTAAGTGTTGGCCATAGGTAATAGGTTATCACAGCTTTTTGTCGTACAGATAGAACTCGAGGAAAGTTTCTTTATCGATAGATAAGTTGTGAATTCCAAAACCGTCATACTCTCAGTACTTCGCAGCCCCTGTGTCGCGACCCCCGCCCCCACCACGACGCCTCCCCCTGTAGGCCAACCCCGGTACCTGCCTCAACGCTCCCCCGGCTGGCCAACGCCGGCATCTACCTCTACGCCTCCCCCTGCTGGCCAACGCCGGCATCTACCTCTACGCCGCCCCCTGCTGGCCAACCCCCATCTACCTCTATGCCTCCCCCTGCTGGCCAACCCCCATCTACCTATACGCCTCCCCCTGCTGGTTTGCAGCGATGCCTATCCCGTACCCTCAACGCCTCCCCCTGCTGGCCGAAACAACGCCTGCCTCACTCCTGCCGCAACACCAGACAGCGGCCCCCCCCCTGCTCACCCACGCCTAACCCCAGCAGACGCGCCTTTCCAGACGTCATGCCTCGCTCGATGTGCAACCTCGCCTAACGGAAGCGAGGCCTGACCCAGACACCCCGGCCCAGATGAGGGCGGCAGTAGCCAGGTATTTGGCAGCAAATGCACTGAAGGACAAGGCGTTGTCCACTGAACAACAAAAAGGATGGGCTGCTCGAGAGGAAAAGTACAGAAAGGAGTGGGAACAGGTTGGAGTTTGGGCTGTTGGGGTAAAGGTCACCACCGGCCTTACCACAGCGGCCTGGGAGCACACCCTAAAGGAGAGCGAATGGGCTGCGACGAGACGCGCAAACGCGAAGAAGGAACGAGACAAGGATTCAGTCGACTACAGGAAGAAGAGGGATAAGTACACCTACGCCCTACTCAACGCCTACAATGCGGCAATCAACATGGAAGCACGGAAGAGGGAAGGGCGACCGACCGACCTTTCCCGCCAAGAGAAAACAGTATTGAAAGGGCTGTCTGCACCACCTCACGTCGAGGAGCATGCGGCCCCACTCACCCTGGACGGAGCGGACGTTGAGGGCAAAGGGACGCCATGTGGAGAGGACAACACCAGCCTCCGCAACAACACCTACCCCAGCCTCGAAGAAAACCCGCCTTTCCCAAACAATACAAGGGCCCCACCACCATACGGCTGCTATGACCACCCGGCGCCTCGAAATTCCAAGGGCCCCGCCCTCCAATTCCCAATACTCCACATGGAGAAGGGGCCTGTAGATATCTCGTACAACGATCAACCCCCACCGTCGTTCGCAGGAGGAAGTCAGGATTACGGTGGCGTTGAGTACGACTCGACGAAGGGGCCAAAGGACGGGACCGACCGCGTGATAAAAGGGAGGAGCGGCCCGGGTGCCATAATTTGACGAGAAGCGGACCACCCTCCGGGCGCAACGAACGTCGGCATCCCCCAACCCTACTCAACCCATCAACAACAACAAAGCATCCCCCAACCCTACTCAACCCAGCAACAACAACAAGGCATCCACCAACCCAACACCCAGCAACAACAACTGCAGCAGCATCAGCAGTTACAACCCAACACCCAGCAACAGCAGCAGCAGCAGCAGCAGCTACAACCCAACCCCCAATCCTACTCAGCCCAACAGCATCAGCAGCTACAACCCAACACCCAGCAACAGCAGCAGCAGCAGCAGCTACAACCCAACCCCCAATCCTACTCAGCCCAGCAGCAGCAGCATCAGCAGCTACAACCCAACACCCAGCAACAACTGCAGCAGCAGCATCAGCAGCTGCAACCCAACACCCAGCAATGGCAGCAGCACCAGCAGCAGCAACAACAGCAACTACAACTACAGCACAACCCTCTACCCGGGACAACCCAGCAACAACAGCAGCAGCATCAGCAGCTACAACCCAACACCCAGCAGCAGCAGCATCAGCAGCTCCAACCCAACCCCCAGCACTACTCGGCCCATCAGCAGCAGCAGCAGCAGCTGGGTCAATGACGTATAAGGATTTTCAACTGGTCAATTTTAAAATCCAAAAAATAATAATATATATTGCAATGGTTCAAACATTAAGAATGTTGTGTGCATATGAATTCATCTGAAATGTTTTAATTAAGTGATTTTAGTGCTTTTTCACCTAGATGAATGCGCCCGGGTCTTAAAAAGTGTCATGTGGTGCGACCATGATTTAACTTAAAATGTATTAATTTCCTTATTATTCTTGATATTATATTTTGAGTTTTCAGTAATATAAAGCATTTGGGATGGAGGCATATGCATTTATTTTGAGTTTTTGTAAATAATTATGTAAAATATTTGTTCTATAATGTCACAGCTGCCTTGATATCTGTTGTCAACAGACTAGTTTTTCCTGTATATTGCATAAAACGGCCTAAAATGTTTAAAAAATGCCATTGACATTAAGCATACTGTATCAGTGATTACTATATCATCCACAAACATTTGATAGATATTTATTTTTAATTGAATTGTTATTGCTATAACTAGTCGCACCGAATGATGAGTGGTCGCACCAAATGACTCTGATTAAAAACCGATGTAAAGAGGTCATTAAAAAAACAATCCAAATGAAAAAATAGATTTGAACAGATCTAATTTAACTTCCACAAAATTAACTCCCATGAACTTGCATTTTCATAAACATTGTTTTTATAAAAATCTCAAACAAAACAGACGTAAGTGCATTACAAATTCATAAACAAATATTTCCGAACATTTTTGTTCTTGTAAAAATCTCAAACGACAAAACAGACCTAAGTGCATTACAGATTGATGAACAAACATTACATAAAGACATTTTATTTTATAAAGATCTCAAACAATAGAAGCATTTAAGTGCAGTGAACAAACACTTAATTGAACTTGGCAATCATCATGTTTCTGATGTCGCTTTCATCCTCAGCTCTCATCTTCTCCTCTCTTCCTCTCCTCGCTCCTCTCTTCCTCTCCTCGCTCCTCTCCTCCACTCCTCTCTCCTCCACTCCTCTCTCCTCAACTCCTCTCTCCTCCTCTCCTCTCTCCTCCACTCCTCTCTCCTCCACTCCACTCCTCTCTCCTCTCCTCTCTCCTCATCACCTCTTCTTTCCTCCGTTTCGCCCCACATTTTACCCCAGGCAGTTCGGAACGTTGCCCAGTCTTGGATGCTCAACTGAGAGTAGCGTGAGTTTGCTGGCTCTGGCTCTGAAATTACAGCCTGGACGTCTTTCTTGTTGTAGAAGATTATGTCTGCAATCTGTGGCCACATGAAAACGTTTTTTTCATCGGACTGCCGCATGGAGCTAACCTGGACATCCTCTCCCACGACCTTGAGGACCTGGCCTACATATGGAAGCTCATCATAGGTGATGATCACGAACTTGCCACTCAAGTCTTCAAGACCAGGTGCTTTTGGAGTGTTAGAGGGAACCTCAGTGTGGCAGGTGGTGTTCCCCAGGTTCACCAGTACTGGCTTGTAACACATGCATGTGGTCAGATCTGCATATTTGCAAAAGCATGACACCTCTCTGTGAAAAATGATTCCAGCCTGTGAAGACAGAACTTTTGAGTGTGCCCCGCACAGTTGCCAATTTGTCGGGGATCATCTCATCAAATTTGTGCATACTCTGCTCGTTAATCCAATTGTATGTTATACTCAATCCTGCTTTTTTTGTCAGCATGTTGTATAAATCCACTGTAGTCTGCAGCTCGCCTCCTCGCTGCACGTTGTGGCATCCCGCCCCGTAAGCCTCGGCCCGGACCAGCCCAAGGGTTGGTCCTGGACGGCGTGTACCGCCGTCACCCACCAGACGGCGACCGAGAGCAGCCCTTTCGCCTCCCCAATCAGCGTGATTGGGGGACACCTGGCCGAAAGCCAGGGAGACTCGTTAAAAGGAGCAGGTGGACTGACAGCACGGCACGCACAAGACGGGAGCAAGGAAGAAGGTAGCGCTCTGGTCCGCGAGAGCCTAGAGGCCCACGGAGGCCCTAGAGACCGAGAGTGCCTTGTTTTTTTGAACTGTATAAAATAAATGCCTTGGATGGCTTGTCCCGCACATAAACGTGTTGTTTATACCTGGAACCCGGCTCATTTGGGTAGCGGGTTGCCACATATGGTGGAGAATGCAGGCATGAAGATCCCACTACGACCCCCCGGTAAGGTACCCCACCCATTCAGACTGCAGAACGCGGACGGGACAGACGCCGCCGCCGCGAGGGACGCTGCCGCCGCCGTAAGGGACGCCGCCACCGCCGCAAGGGACGTCGCCGCCGCCGCAAGAGACACCACCGCTGCCGCAAGAGACGCCGCCGCCGCCGCAAGGGACGCCGCCGCTGCCGCAAGGGACGCCGCCGCTGCCGCAAGGGACGCCGCCGTCACAAGGGACGCTGCTGCCGCCGTCGCCGCCGCCGCAAGGGACGCTGCTGCCGCCGGCGCCGCCGCGGGAGACAAGGCCGCAGCGCGAGACCGGGACGGGGCCGCCGGCCGACGCGGACGTGGGGACGGGTCGGCCCTGTATGCTGGCGACCTGCTGGGCACAGACGACGTCCCGGAGCCCGACCATACCAGCAAGGGTTATGAACCAGGACACGCAGGCCATATTGGACACTGGCAGCGTGGTCACCCTCCTCCGCCCCGACTTGGCGAGAGGGAGGGAGGGGAAACCCATAGAGGTGGCCTGCGTGCACGGGGACATACGGACCTATGAGAGCCGCCATGTGGTCATCCGGACACCACGCGGGGTGTTCACGGCTCGGGTAGGTGTTGTTCCCCACCTCCCGGTACCGCTCCTCATCGGGACGGACTGTCCGATTTTCCGCCGGCTTTGGGACCCGGCACTAGAGTCCCGGGACAGGAGAGATGCGGCAGGAGATGCAGCCGCCGCCGGCGCAGCGGGAGACGAAGCGGCGGGAGACGAAGCGGCGGGAAACGAAGCGGCGGGAGACGACGCTGCCGGAGACGACGCTGCCGGAGACGACGCTGCCGGATACGACGCTGCCGGAGAAGAAGCTGCCGGAGACGACGCTGCCGGAGACGACCCTGCCAGAGACGACGCTTTCGAGGCCTTGACCGGAAGGGATTCCTGCCAGCGCGGGGGACCTGTCTACCCGGGGCTTGGACAAAGGGTGGAGGAGTGTGGCATCCCGCCCCATAAGCCTCGGCCCGGACCAGCCCGAGGGTTGGTCCTGGACGGCGTGTACCGCCGTCACCCACCAGACGGCGAACCAGGACACGCAGGCCATATTGGACACTGGCAGCGTGGTCACCCTCCTCCGCCCCGACTTGGCGAGAGGGAGGGAGGGGAAACCCATGGAGGTGGCCTGCGTGCACGGGGACATACGGACCTATGAGAGCCGCCATGTGGTCATCTGGACACCACGCGGGGTGTTCACGGCTCGGGTAGGGGTTGTTCCCCACCTCCCGGTACCGCTCCTCATCGGGACGGACTGCCCGATTTTCCGCCGGCTTTGGGACCCGGCCCTAGAGTCCCGGGACAGGAGAGATGCGGCAGGAGATGCAGCCGCCGCCGGCGCAGCGGGAGACGAAGCGGCGGGAGACCAAGCGGCGGGAGATGAAGCGGCAGGAGACGAAGCGGCGGGAAACGAAGCGGCGGGAGACGGCGCTGCCGGAGACGACGCTGCCGGAGACGACGCTGCCGGATACGACGCTGCCGGAGAAGAAGCTGCCGGAGACGACCCTGCCAGAGACGACGCTACCGAGGCCTTGATCGGAAGGGATTCCTGCCAGCGCGGGGGACCTGTCTACCCGGGGCTTGGACAAAGGGTGGAGGAGTGTGGCATCCCGCCCCATAAGCCTCGGCCCGGACCAGCCCGAGGGTTGGTCCTGGACGGCGTGTACCGCCGTCACCCACCAGACGGCGACCGAGAGCAGCCCTTTCGCCTCCCCAATCAGCGTGATTGGGGGACACAAAAGCCAGGGAGACTCGTTAAAAGGAGCAGGTGGACTGACAGCACGGCACGCACGAGACGGGAGCAAGGAAGAAGGTAGCGCTCTGGTCCGCGAGAGCCTAAGAGGCCCACGGAGGCCCTAGAGACCGAGAGTGCCTTGTTTGTTTGAACTGTATATAATAAATGCCTTGGATGGCTTGTCCCGCACATAAATGTGTCGTTTATACCTGGAACCTGGCTCATTTGGGTAGCGGGTTGCCACAACGTATAGATCTGCCTCTCTTTTGACAGCACCGCCAATGCCATCTGGGGCACCCTTTCCATGAGCCCTCTCCGAGTAGTTCCATGTAGTATTTTTGAACCCATAAATGAAAGGCAAAGTACTCAACAGGTAAAAGTTTGCCTTATTCCTGTATTGTGTTACGGGGCCGTCACTGATGATATGCAGGGTAGTGATTTGTGGGCAGTTTGTGCGAAGCTCTTTTAGTATGGGCTCCAGGTGTGCCCACACTGCACGCTCATCATGATGGAGGCTGTCTGAAAGAGTCGCATATGATTTGGTGGCATTGACTGTATAGAGGACAGCAGTGTGAATTGTAGCCTGCTTCCGGCTGCCTCCAAAATGAAAAGCTTGTATCTCCCTGCTCAACTTGCAAGCGTAGTTCTCAGAAAAATCTACGTGTAACACAGCTTCAGCTTAAGTGAGCCTTTCTTTTAAAGCACGGAACTGTTCCGTTTGGTGGACCCAATTGAATTGATGGATGGCTATTGCTTCAATCTTCTTTTGAAACACATCTTTTAACTCCTGGACTGTCCCCGAGTATGTTTTTTTTACAACATTGGCAAAGGTTTTTTCTCCATTGTTTGAGGTGACACGCTCCCATTGTTCCCATGACACTTCAGCTCGGAACTCTGTTTCTGGAAACTTGACCTCCTCGAAGCAGCAATCCAGGCATATGCGGTCCATGCAATCTTTATATTCATATATTCATATTCGCAAGCTTTCTCCTCAAATTCATGACCTGCCTTTTCAGTTGACATTTCTCCTTCTGCAGTTTTTTGGGACTTATTTCTGCAGATCTATTGCTTTTCTTCTTTCTCTCTGGTGTGGAGGACATTGGTGGATTAAAATCCTCAATTTGGGTTATGGGCTCTATCACAGCTTGACTTGTATTCTCCACCTGCTCTTGCGGCTGCTCTTGTTCTAAATTTACATCAACTGAGCCACTGAGTCAAGACAATTCTTCGCTTTCACATATAGAGGACAACAATACACGTACACAAGGATGCCACAAGGTTTCCGAAGCACCCCCACCATCTTCAACACCTGCCTCAAGGAGGACCTTGCAGGACTGGATCTCCCTTCAGGCACGGTCCTGATACAATACGTGGACGACCTCCTCGTGGCAGCTGAGACAAAGGAAGCTTGCCTACAGGAGACTGAAAACTTGCTGCAAACAATAGCACAAAAAGGATACAAACTCAAGAAAACAAAACTACAACTGGTGAAAGAAGAGATTACTTTCTTGGGGAAAGTAATAGGAAGGAATAGAAGAGAGATCGCAAAGGACACAGAAGCGCGATCAAAACCTATCCAAAGCCAATCACAGTCCGACAAATGCTAGCATTCCTAGGACTGACAGGATATAGCCCGACCTACATCCCTGATTATACCGGCGAAACAACTACACTGCGACAACTCATCACCAAAGCAGGACACAGGAATCTAAAAGCCCCCTTGGAATGGACCCCTGAAGCAGAAGAAGCATTAACCAGGCTAAAACAAAGCATGTATAGTGCCGCGGCCCTGGCCGCCCCAGACTACAAAGAACCCTTTCACCTGGATGTGTCAGTAAAAGACTGTGTGATCAACGGAATCCTATGGCAGAAACAACGAGGACAACGGAATGTCCTAGCCTACCACAGTTCTGCTCTGGAACCACCAGAAAAAGGACTCCCTGAGTGTGGAAAAGCTATATGCGCCATCGCCAAAAGCCTGGACAAGACGGCCTACATAGTAATGACACACCCAGTTGTGGTCCACACTATCCACGGGGTAAAAGCATACCTGGATAGTTCAGACAACACAATCACCACAGCAACCAGGAACGCAAAACTCCAGAGAATATTGGGGAATCCCATGGTCACCTTCACCACCCAAGGAGCCAACATGACGGACACCATGCCCGGACCCAACGATGGAGAACCTCACATATGCTCAGAAGAAATAAAGAAGGCAGTGAAGATTCGACCAGGACTGAGAGCGGAACCCCTTCAGCCAGTGGACATGACCTTGTACACCGATGGATGCTGCTACAGAGCCGCCAATGGAGAAAACCTGGCCTCATGGGCTGTAGTGGAACAAACCAAACAAGGAATATGCAGCACTCTGGCTAGTGGCATATTAGAACAGCCCGCTTCAGCACAAAGAGCCGGATGGTCAAAGAAATGCAAGGAGGAGCAGGACCTTATGAGAAATCGGCGTGGAGAGGAAAAGGGGCCAGAGAGAGCCCGGATGGAATATACTACTCCTCCACTGGAAAGCCGGTTGTCTCCTCCAAGGCCCTGCTGTTCCTCCTAAGGAAGGAGCATGGATTGGCACACGAAGGAAAAGCCAAGACCCGGGAAAGGATTGAAAGATACTGGTGGCATCCAGCCCTCAAAGCTGTGTGTGACCAGTATGTCCAGGACTGTCAAACGTGCCAAGCCTGTAACCAAAGGCGGGGATTCAAGATAACCAAAGGACAATTCCCCATGCCCCAGCTCCCATTTCAAGAAATCTACATTAACCCTAACCCTAACCCTAACCCAAAGCTTATCTGCTCAGATAATGGTACCCACTTCGCCAACGCCCACCTTCAGGAGGTGGAAACATACATAGGACTCAAACACAGATTCGGCTCAGTATATCACCCCCAATCGCAAGGCCTGGTAGAGCGAGCAAACCAGACAATCAAGACTCAATTAGCAAAAATACTCAGAAGCAACAGACCGGAGAAATCTAGGGACAGCACCGAGGAGGTAGAAACTCGAACCTTAGGACGCATGCAGGTGAATCAGCTGACAGAGAAAGTTAAAGAAAAGACAGCAGGGAAAAAGATGACCTGGGTGACAGCTCTGCCATTGGCATTAATGGCCATAAGATCCTCTCCCTCTAACACCACCCTTCTCAGCCCCCATGAATTAGTCACAGGACGTCCCATGCAAGGACCATACAGCCCACCATCCAAAGGACCCCCATCTGACAGGTTTGATGAAGTAATGCAGGAGTACCTGCAAGCACTAACTCAAGCTTCTTTAAGGTTGTATTCCCAGATCACAGACCAGAAGCCGTCCGATCCAGAGGACCCTTCACCAACGTCGGTGACACCTGGCGAGTGGATCTGGGTGAAAAAACACCATCGAAAGAACCTAGAAGACCGGTGGGAGGGGCCATACAAGGTACTCTTGGCCACACCCTTTTCTGTTTCTGTAGAAGACCGACGTGGGGCCCAGTGGCACCACCTGAGCCGGTGCCGCAAAGCAGACACCCCTGGCAGATCGTGGACTGAGACCCTGACCGACCTAGCTGCACTCCAAGCAAACGACAAACACGCCCCACTCCAAGACGATGGGCCAAAGCGTGCTCCTGGGAAGGTATCTGATAGGATTCCTTCTGGTAGTCCTGTTCCAAGAAGGAGCGGGAGACAACATCGCCAGCTGCCCACCGCCTAAACCAATAACAACAGGTCAGGTCTCGTTAAGGTTAAGGATAGAAAGTATCTTTGAGCTGGATTTTTGTGAGATGCTGCCCTGTGGGACCAGGATAGACCGGGTCTACCAGGCAGAAAAGTACATGTGCGTAAGTACCAGACCAGACGGAAGCTACATAAGAAGTTATGCCTGCCAAGAGTGGTCTCAGGCATCGTGGCTTACCTATCCTGGGTACAAGGAGGGCTATTATCCCCTGAGGTCCAGCTACAAGGAAATCCAAAAGGGAATCTCCCTTACCAGAAGAGTATATGGCTATAAGGAAATCTGGACCAATAATGGTCTAGCAGTCAAGAGAGAGTCGATATTCCTAAAGTTAAGGGCAGACTTACTCGTTCCCGAAAACAGATCTCATAAGACAGACAAAGGCCTGGTTTTTCTAGTGTTAAGGGCGGATACTTATGGGCAGGACCTAAAAGTAGTTATCCATCTATCAGGATATGCATGCGGGCCCAATACATTTCCACCTAAAGGGACGTATGATTCCTTAGAAGCGCCACATCTCTCACCACCCCCGGTACTGCACCCAAACGAAGGGACGCACGAAGAATATTGGGAGGTAAAGACGGGTGAGCTTGATCAGAACATGTGGTTAAAATGGATGAACTACACGGCCCGGGCCCAAGGCAAGACCAATTGCATTATCTGTGCCGCCGGCTGCCCCTCCTTGACCACAGCCCCCGCTAGAATCCTCCCGCATAATTCACCACAAGGTTTTGTTTGTCTATTGGAATTGTTCGTGGATGGCCACATCCCAGGGTGCTCAATTACAATAAAATCCCAATTAAATGACATGTATCCTCAGACCCCGATTAGATCTATACCCCCCAGATTTGAAGTTAATTTAACTCCGGACTATCATTGTATCACAGGAAGGGGAACAGGGAGAAAGGTGGGATCATTTCCTCCTGAGTCTTGTAACACCACTAGAGAGATAAAATTGTTGTCCAATATGACCCATGCCCGTAGTGATATATGGTGGTTCTGTGGAGGTCAGATCCTCAGGGGAGTTCTCCCCTTTGAATTCTCAGGAACATGCGCAATCATACAATTAATAATGCCCATCTACATTTTGCCCAATAGCAAAACTGTGATCGATCTCACATTATCCACGAGCGGTGGTCTCCCGGATTTGACCCGTCGGAAACGGGAGTATGCACCAGTCCCGGGTAGTTTTGATAAAAACATATACATAGACGCAATGGCCCTCATTTATCAAACGAACGTAGAAATGAGCGCAAATCTGAACGCATGATTCATCTTACGATAGGACCCACGTGAGATTCACGAAACTTTCGTATCACACCAATCCCAGCGTACGAAGGATCTTGGTGTTGATAAATACGGCGGCTGAGATCGATCGTAATTAACGTAACACGCCCATATAAAAGCACGTCTTCAGAAGTCTCGCCCCTAACTTTTACGACATGGAGAAACGTCCAACGGTAAAAAAAATAGAGGAATTTTTCCGAGACCGAAATGGAGACGTTCGTGTCACTGGTGGATGCGAACCGTCTGGTTTTGTTTGGTAGCCTAAAAGCTGGCATTAAAGGCAAGCAAAATAATGCTATATGGAAGGAAATAAATGTTGCAGTGAATAGTGTTTCCAATGTTCATCGGGCTACGGAAGAGGTTTGTTAATTAAATTAATTAAATAATAAATTTAATGTAAAATTTCTGTTATCCAGCTTAAAACATTTCACATATATGCTATTGTTTGCATTGCTTTAAAGTTATTTTATTCCGAATAAGGTGAAGAAAAAATGGTCCGACATGAAGCTCAGCACCAAAAAACGTGTTGCGGCTGTGAAGCGGGCCAGTTGAAATAGTGGCCAGGGATCTCTGGGCATCGGGTCATCTGGCTGCAGTTCGGCAAATGGCACCCCATTTGCCAGCGCAATATTATGCAGAACCCCACATGCTAAAATAATATTGCAGGTCTTTTCTGGGCTGTAGAGCAACGTTCCCCCCGCTGACCCGATGGACATCCACCTGCCCTCGAGTAGGCCTATACATCGCTCCAATGTTGCCCTTGTGCGCGTGAGCGCTGTTGAAGTTGCGCTCCTGATCCGTGTTCGGATGAGCCAGAGGAGTTATTAGGTACTCGTTCAGGGCATAGCCTTTGTCACCTAGATGAATCACATCAAACTTTTAGTGCGATGTCTTAAACGTTTTTCAAGAGAACTGCAGCGTAACTCACTGAGGAGATAACTCTGACCATGTAGTGCGCCCTGATGTAGACGATGCCCAACGTTGCTATTTTGGAAAATAAAAGAATCGTGCGTGCCCCCAGGCCATCGGGCTACCATGTTCAGGATTGACATTCTGGCGTCGCAAATAATCGGAACATTAACTGAATGGTAGCTTTTGCGGTTGATGTACGCGTAATCATTAATAGATGGTGGCTTCATACGCACAAGGGTACAATCAACCGCACCAATCACATTTGGAAACCTAGCAATAGCATAAAAATCCCGTTTGATTCCAGTTTGCTGATCATTATTATATGGGAATTTAATATAACTTTCGGAGAGGGACATTATAGCTGCCAAAACTGCTGGCATGGTTCGGCTAATACTTGGCTGCGGGAAATACCAGACCTGTCCCTGATCTCCCGCTGAAAGCTCCCGGTGGCTGTTGGGCAAAATAACCTGCTGAGTACATCACATGTACATTACAAATATAGCTAACTCCTACCCTAGCCTGATGAGCACATCACATGGCAGGCACATTACAATATAGTCAACTCTTGCTCTAACCCAACGAACACATAACACAAACATGATAATATAGTCAGGTCAAGGCCGGAGCCGAAGGCCCCATTTCCCAACCAGGCAAATGGTGGACACTCAGACAATGCACCAGTCATCCTCAAGAACGGGAGAGCCACATTAATTTCGAGGAGCTCTCCCCCGTTAGGAGGAACACAAGAGATACACATGCATATACCAGGGCCTGAGAGCCACATTAATTTATCACACAGGAGACACTTCGAGGAGCTCTCCCCCGTTAGGAGGAACACAAGAGATACACATGCATATACCAGGGCCTGAGAGCCAAGGTCAAGCAAAAACACATAGAACCACACACACCTCAAACGCACACACCTCATCGAGAGGAGGAGCATAAGACTGTATCACACAGGGACTCTTCATCTTCTTCTGAAGCAGACCTTCCACGGAGGCGAATCTCTGGACGAACCATCAGCGCTGATTAGGGACTTAGACATATTCGATCTCTCACGCTTTATGACTCTGTATAACCGTTGCCACTTTACTTAATAAATCCAAGGTCCTCGTGCCGACAGACTTTATTACCTCTCCGTCTCATTTCATCTGGTCCAGTAACTAGACAGACCGTTTTTTCCCCTCATGGCCAAAAACCCCAAGGTAGAGCACAGGTATTGCGTTTGATCGCCTATTCTCGCCTTAATTGTGGCTCCAAAGCATTGCATAGCTCCATCAGGAGATGCCTTGGGAGACGAAAACGACTCAAGAGCCATTCATCGCTCTCCATAAAAAAATCGGCGCGGTCTCGAAAAACTCTCTCGCGTCTTAGACGTGCGTTGAGGTCCTCTAATAACAGAGCCAGATCTGCCATCGCTGAGACTCGACCACCTATTTGGCAAAGCTCCTGTTAATATAGACAGCTGAATAAACATTTCACCTGTCACATTCTAATTATTTTCATAGCAATACTGTTTTTAATTAGGCCTGACTTGACTTGATTGTAATTGTTTGAACGGCTGGGCTAATTCCAATTTATTTAGTAATTAATACAGATGTGCAACATGGGCTACTTGTGCTGCACTATTCATCAGTGAAATACCCATGTGTTGCGCCAAAAAAACTTGCGTACACGAGCTCAGACCTGACGTGAGATTTCATCGCAGCCTGCGCTCACGATCAAATTGATAAATGCCAAGCTCAACGTTGAAATGAGCGTACGTCCATTTTACGCAAGTTTTCTGTTGTACGCAAGTTTTCTGTTGTACGCTCGTTTGATAAATGAGGGCCAATAGGAGTACCCCGAGGGGTCCCCAACGAACATAAAGCCCGGAATCAGATAGCGGCAGGATTTGAAACGGTTCTATTTTGGTGGTCTACTATTAATAAAATAGTAGACCGGATAGTAGTAGTAGACTGGATAAATTACATATACTATAATCAACAACGGTTTGTTAATTTTACAGAAGAGGCAGTCAAAGGACTGTCCGAACAATTGGATGCCACCTCCCGGATGACTTATCAGAATAGGCTAGCCTTAGATATGTTATTAGCAGAACGAGGAGGGGTGTGCGGGATGATAGGGACATCATGTTGTACTTTTATCCCCAATAACACAGCTCCAGATGGGTCCGTGGCCAGGGCGTTGGCTGGACTGCAATCCCTCAAGTTAGAGTTGGCCCGAGAACTCCGGTATTATTGACCCAATAGCTGGATGGATGGAGAACCTGTTTGGTAGGTGGAAAGGCATGATCCAGTCAGTACTCATCGCGGGAATAATGGCAGTAGCCGTGTTAATTGTTGTCGGCTGCTGTTGTATTCCCTGCGCACGAGGGCTACTGAATCGACTGATCACCACAGCACTGGGCGCTACAGAAGTGCCAGGTGGCATTCATGCTTACGTAGGGATCAGATATAATCCGTTGAACTTGGATGAAATACCACCTGAGGGACCCGAACCTATCCAGTTACAATATATAGAATAAACATCACCATTTGTAGCACCTGTGTCTAAGATAATCAATATCCTGGATTTACTTGAATAATTAATTATTGAACCACCAAGACGAGTTGTGTTCGTTATTATATAGTATTGTTTGGTTGCGAGTGCAACCCATTATTTCTGTATCGCTGCATTGATAATGGTACTGTTGATCTTCTTTGAGACGGTTGTTTACAGGCCACCTTTTGCTGACACGATGACGATGGAGAACCTGTTTGGAGGCTCCCATGATGTAAAAGTAACCTCTCTGTGAGCTGAGCCCTTGACAAGGAGGGACGAGTCTTGGGTTCATGCATTACAGGCCCCGGCGGCGACAGAAGAAACAATGGCTACGATAATAACAACGTCCAAAACCACCCACATGCGGTGGCACCAATACACGAACGCATGGTGGTGTTGATGATTTATCCTACTTTGACTATATTTTCGGTGTGGTAAATGGTGTTTATGATTTAAAATATTATTGTATGGTCATCTGAGATGACCAAGGAGGGATCGTTACTAGGGCTGGGATAAACGATTATTTTTTAAACAATTAATCTAGCGATTATTTTTTCGATGCATCGATTCATCTAACGATTCATTTTTTCAGTTCGATTCGATTTCGATTCGATTCGATTATCGATTATCTCCCAATGAATTGACTAATAGCAATTTATACATGTTGATTTACATATCTGAACGAAAAAAACATGAATTCCTTTTTGCAATGCATGTTTATTGCCTAAAAATTCCACAATAAGTGCAAAGGAATACATTCTTATAAGGTAGCATTCAATGAAACCTTGAAGCCTTGAAAACACAAAGGCCTTCCGTCCTTCCTGAACCAACAGAATTGAACATTTATGAAAACACAGCTAGCTTACTGGAAAAGAAAGTGCATATTTTAATTCCTTATTCACATAAAAATAGTATAGAATCTTTCAAAATTCGAAAATACATTTCTAGTAAGAGTGTACAAGAGAAAAATAAACATTCTGATGTCTAGCATTCAATATAAAAATAAAAAGGTCAACCAGCCACCCTTTCTTAGAGTTATTGAAAGAATACAGTAACTTTTGTAAACTTGGGGGCTTTAAGCTAATATAAAAAAGTGCTTTTCCAACAATGAATAAAAAATATTCAGAATTCAACATTTATGTTTTTTATGAACTTATGAACATAGGCCTAGCTTACTGAAAAAAAGCATCTTCATTCATGCAAATAACAACTGTGTGTGTGTGTGTGTGTGTGTGTGTGTGTGTGTGTGTGTGTGTGTGTGTGTGTGTGTGTGTGTGTGTGTGTGTGTGTGTGCGCGTGTCATTCAAGACAAAATACAGTCATATATTAGAGTGGAGGAGTCAGGCTTGCCCTTTTTTTGGAAACAATGTTCCCAGCAACTGAGAAAAGCCTTTCAGATGCCGTTGATGTGGCAGGTATAGACAAATAAGATTTGGCTACTGCAGCCACGGTGGGGAACCTTATGGCGTTATCCTTCCACCATGAAAGGGGGTTATCATCCCTTGGGATAGGGTTTTCCCCAAAATACGACATCACCTCTTTCCTGACTGTCTCACTGTCCCCGTCACCATCCTCCTGGTCCATGTTTTCTTCGTCTTCCCCCTCAGAATCTGAGCCCAACAAAGTGTCCAACAAAGAGCAGGACCTCTTCTTTGGTGGGGAGCTTGCTGAGGCTTCCTGCCTCACAGCTGCCTGTAACAATTTCTGCTTCCTTCTGATATCAAGAGCAAAACTCTGTATTTGCACTTGCAGTTTGAGAGCATCATCTGCTGGAAGGAACTTCAATTTCCGAAAACGGGGATCAAGTGCAGCAGCAATGAGAGACACATTTTTCCCACCCTCTTTAAATACAAACACCTGCTGCCGTCTTGACAATATCCCCTCTTCTGCTTTGGTCTGGAAAAAGGTCATGGCAGCAGAATCAAATGATTTTTTGCGGGTGGATTTCAGGAGACCTTTCAGAAGGGGGGGGAGAACAGAGGCTGTGACATAAGATTGACCACTAAGGAAAACCGTGGCTTGCTCATAGGGCTTGAGCACAACCTCCAGTTCCTCCAGAAGATTCCATTGATAGTTTTTCAGATCAAGATAGTGCTTTCCGCGCTGTGTGATTTCTGGATCTGATAGCGTCGCAACCACCGGCCATCGCTGCTCTAAAACACGTTCAATCTTGTAGTATGAACTGTTCCAACGGACTGCTACATCCTGTATCAGTTTATGTTCAACTGTGCCCATCTGTTGTTGTTTAAGCTTCAGATTAGTGGTAGCTGGCTCACTTTTCTTTATGTGTTTTACAAGGCACCGTGTAGCTGTGAGTGCCTTGTCAATCTCAGGGTTCTTCATTGCGTTGTTGACTACCAGTTGAAGTGTATGCCCAGCGCACCGATGGGATACCCCCCCAAATCTCTCTTCCAAGATTCTGAGAGCTGCCACAATGTTACTTGCATTGTCATGGACGATAGCAAGGACATTCTCAAACGAAATGTTGAATTTTTCTGCCACATTCTCCAGCCATAAGGCAATGTTTTCTGCTGTGTGGCGTTCTTCAACTGGCAGTGTTATCAAATTGAAGGAGACAAGCTCCCAATTGTCATCAATGAAATGACAAGTTACCCCTAAGTAGGCTTCTGTCACCAGACTGGTCCAGGCATCAGTGCTAAGGGAGATTTTGGATGTGGCCATTTTAAGTTTGTTTTTAAGTTTCTCTACTGAAGTTTCATACTTCTCGATCAGAGTAGTGAAATGGCGCCTAGAAGGCAGAGTGTAACCTGCTTGGAAGGTGGTCAGCATTTCTTTAAATCCCTTGCCCTCAACCACAGAAATTGGCCTCATGTCTTTGCAAATCATTGATACGATGCTCTCAGTAAGTATGGCTGCCTCCTGGGGGGTGCAGGAGGTTGTATTTTTCTTGCGAAAGTAATTTTCCACACTATTCTTCTTATTCCTGAAAACAAAGTACACACACACATTAAAATAAATATAATAAACCAACAACAAAGAAACACAATATACGATTTTTCTATGTATCCACCTTGGCAGAGGCTATGCCCTATGATTAATATCAACAAGTAGGCAAATCAAATCCTATGTTTGTAACCTAAACGTCACTTGCGCAGTCATTGCATGACAGTGAACACAGTTACTATTACATGCGCCAATTTTTCGTTTAAAACCGGAATAGCACTAGTTCTGGCATCTAACTGTGCTCACTGACATGCCATGACTTGCTCAAGCGTTGTAATTTCACACGTTGAATACACGACTATATTACATGTAGTAATTAATTACACCGAAAACATACACTACATACTGAGGGGAAAAACGGTCTGTCTAGTTACTGGACCAGATGAAATGAGACGGAGAGGTAATAAAGTCTGTCGGCACGAGGACCTTGGATTTATTAAGTAAAGTGGCAACGGTTATACAGAGTCATAAAGCGTGAGAAATCGAATATGTCTAAGTCCCTAATCAGCGCTGATGGTTCGTCCAGAGCTTCGTCTCCGTGGAAGGTCTGCTTCAGAAGAAGGTCAAGAGTCCCTGTGTGATACAGTCTTATGCTGTATCCTCCTCTCGATGAGGTGTGTGCGTTTGAGGTGTGTGTGGTTCTGTGTGTTTTTGCTTGACCTTGGTTCTCAGGCCCTGGTATATGCATGTGTATCTCTTGTGTTCCTCCTAACGGGGGAGTGCTTCGAAGTGTCTCCTGTGTGATAAATTAAAACGGGGGAGCGCCCCCCCGAAGTGTCTCCTGTGTGATAATTTAATGTGGCTCTCAGGCCCTGGTATGGGCAGGTGTATCTCTTGGTTCCTCCTAACGGGGGAGAGCTCTCAAAATGTCTCCTGTGTGATAAATTAATGTGGCTCTCCCGTTCTTGAGGATGACTGGTGCATTGTATGAGTGTCTCCCATTTGCCTGGAGGAGAAATGGGGCCTTCGGCTCCGGCCTTGACCTGACTATATTATCATGTTTGTGTTATGTGTTCGTTGGGTTAGAGCAAGAGTTGACTATATTGTAATGTGTCTGCCATGTGATGTGCTCATCAGGCTAGGGTAGGAGTTAGCTATATTTGTAATGTACTTGCGATGTACTCAGCAGGTTATTTTTCCCAACATATCCCCCTCAAGTCGTCGCAAGACGACTTCTACTCATTAGGGGTATGAGGGATAGGACTCCAGCGCGGGACTACCATCATAACACCATTAGAAATAACAGAAAGAAGGCAAAATGATCATAAAAACAAACAACCATGGGCATGGGACTTAAACAACTCGCTGGACCGGGTGTATGGGGAACCACGTGGGAGAAACGCTACCCATGCTTCAGACATGGGTATGCCATACATACCCCACCTAGGGGGTGGCATCCACCCCGGCCTTACATCGCGAGCAGACAATACCAACAATACTGGCAGCAGATAATACACAAAAAACATACAACAAGCATACAACAATACAAAAACAAATATCAAACGATACCAAAAAACAACAACCAACAAAATGCAACAATAAAACTAACAGTAAACAATAATGATATAAACAAAAATGCAACAATCACACAAACACTACACAATAACAATCACAGGAAAGAAATGCAACCATGAAACGTGTCCCTAAATAATAATAATAATATCAGAAAGACATGAGGTACACAACGAATGGCAATCCCCCTCAACCCATCCCTAGATGACCACACACTAAGGATGTGAGGAGGAGTTAACTGGTCGTGTAACAATAAGCAATCACACGCATGGGGTATTCAGGGTAGGCCCGGGGCACGGGAACAACTAAGAAACCACGGAATAGTCCTGAGCGTCATCACGGGCAGGTGGACGCAATGCGCCACCTGAGCATTAGACCCTTTTATTCAACTGCGCTCAGGACCTCATCTGATAAACGGGCAATCAAGGCCCCTGGAATCTCGCCCGTGTGTATCCCCGAGCTCCATCTAGTGGTACAGCGATATAAACAACAACATTTGCGTTCCCGGCGTCGGTTGCATAGACGCGGGCATAGATATGGGATCCCTGGTCCGGGCGACGTGGGTGCATCAGGTGGGAGGGGGGTGGTGCCGTTGGCGGGGACGGAAATGGGGCAGCCCACCTGGAGAGGTTACTAGCACGTCACAGGCGGGGGGGGAGGGGGGTGTGGTGGTGGGGTTTCAGCATACGGTGGTGGAAACAGGACGCCGGGGCCGGATGATCTTCATGTATTGGTGCGCTGCATTGCGTGGGGGCTCTTGGACAGTGGGGCAGGGGTCTGTTCCATGTTCTCCAGCCAGATCAGGTCGGGCCCCTCTGGTGGTCCCTCGTCCAAACTCCCCGGTGTATACTCGATCCCCAGGTAAGCCTGGACGGCACCCGCTGCACCTGTAGTGCCCATCGCTCACTGGGCTCTCCATCCATCCCTGCCGAAATCTGATTGCATCATCCTTGGATATTTGGTCGGCTCCGGGCGTGTCTGCATCTGGCTCCTCCTCTGGCCCTGGAACTTTGTGTTTCTCTTGCTGGAATTACAAACTTATGTACAACAGTTAGATGTTCAAACATATTTTCCTTAATTCTATTTCTAATTACTCTAATGGAAGTCCCTTTTGGGACCCTCGAATGTTAAGTGAAGGCATGGGTCGACCCTAAAGCATTTCATGCGGGGTTAGATGTGTCGTTCTGTTAGTTTTCATGCGATAACTCATTAGTGTCGGTCGTAGTGCATTAGTCCTTTAATTTAGTACTCTAATTTAATTTTGTTAATTTTTGTCTTAAGAGTCCCATTCCTCTCTCCACCATATCTTGTGGTTTGAGGATTGTAGACACAGACTAGTCTTTGTTTGACATGCAGATGTTAAATCACTCGTTTGAGTGTTTTCTGAATAAACACTGCCCTATCGCCTGAGCTAATTTGTGACGGAATTCCAAACCTTGGCATGACTTCTCTAGTCAGAACCTTGATTACCGTAGCCGCACTTTGGTCTTCTGATGGGACTGCTTCTACCCATCTGTTGAACACTGTTTTTTCAAATATTTCACACTCATTTAGCTGGATGTCAATCATTGTTTGCAAGTATGGTGAAGAAAAACCTTGTTTTCAAAAATTTTCCTAATTCTCCTCAATACCTCCCCCCTTGCGCAATGGTCAAAACCATGCGCATTAAATGATAAGCAAATCTAAGAACGCCGTTGGTGCAACCAACGTCGAAACGTCTAACCTTAAGCATCAGCAAACTGAAACCAATCTTTTGGGAAGGGAAATCGAAACCAGTATGTCCAAATCCAAAGCCCAATATGGGTGGGTTTACCATCAGCCGCCTGAAACCACGCTGTTCCAAAGTCATGCACTAAACCGAAAAAACGTACATGCGTTAGTGGCCTTCTATACCACAAAGGTAAAATAAAATAAAATAAAACGTCGTCCCGGGCTTCAAGGTGGGATCTTACCCGTCGTTGGCTAACCAGCCTTCCATACTGGCTTATTGCAGGATGCCGTACCTGGGATACGATCAATCCCCACCTATATGGTGGTATAGATCGCAAGGTGGAGGGATGGAGACAGAGTCTTCAGCCGCTTCTGCCCTATGCAGCGTGTGTGTGCGTAAAAGATACACCTCAGGGAAACTATAAAACAAAAAGTCATTTATCAGAGTTAAAATTATTAAAGTGTTGCAGCAGCAGTAGTGGCATTTGAAAGGTAAACCCACTACTTCCGAATCCAAATTGACAACATAGCATGTAGGATCCCTTCCCAGCAGATGTAGCGCTAATCCCCGTCATCCTTGACCAAAGAGATTTACCCTATATTTTAATTGGTGTAGTCCTACTTGTACAGTTTATCAAGATTACGTTTTTACTTTATGTATATATTTTTAATTATTATCCTCATCTTTATCATATCCATATTTATTCAATTATTTCCTGTGTGAAAATAATAATAATCACTTAGTTAATAGCAACACCTTCTTTAGTCCAATTGCATTAGATTATCATTACTGTTGTCCTAGGAAGACAAAAAACAAAATAAAAACTAAACTTAAAGAAAAACAAATTAGCCATAATGTGAATATCCACTGCGTGTCTCCCTGTGACTCTCTCCCTCCTTCAGGAGAACACGCTCTCTCTCCCTCCTCAGTACGGGGTGCTGTTTGGTGCAAGACAACAGATAAGGGTGGAATGTGGCTTCTCTCTCTCTCTGCGTGTCTCCCTCCCACTTTGGGTGCGGCCATAACGCCTTGAAGCGAGCGTGCTCCGGGGGCTGGGTGTGGGAGAAACCAGTGGTAGTTCCTTTTCTCGGCCAGCAGAGGGGTTGTTCAGGTGAAACCTATGGACAGAGACTACAAAGAACTTCAAACATGGCAGACGGGGAACTACAAATTTATCAAAGCCTGAAAACTCAACAGAGCTCTACCTGTATTCCTTGGATATGTGGTATTTTATGGCGTATGGCCACCACACGCTTTCAGTTGAACACACTCTCTATTTCCTTTCTCTGTACTGTGTGTTAGTGTGTCTCTCTGTACTGCCTTAATGGTGTAGGTCGACAAATGGGGGTGAAATGTGTTCTCTCTCTTATTCTTCCTCACTCCCCTTAGGGTCAGGCAGCACCTAGGACCGTTAACAGATAAGCCTGGAATGCAACATCCTGAACTATCCATCATGGAACAATGGCCTAATAACTATCTCTCACACACAAAAAGATCCTTCTGTCCCTTCATTCACAAATAACTTTTCACTTTATTATATACAACTTAATACTGCTCCCCCTTTCCAAATTTCTATATACACAAAACTACGAAGCTGACCACCGAAATTGGTACAGGCCTCGTCAGGCCGAACCAAAACACCCTCACAGGTTCTAACTTCCATACAATTCTAGGGAGGGGAACTACAACATGAGGTGGAGTAGAGGACTTCAAATATGGTGGACGGGGACCTCAAATGGGAGGACTACACATATGGGAAAGGGGATTACACTCTGGGCCTGAAAACTATACAGAGTCCCTTCTCGTGGTCCTGAAACAACCGTTCATTGTTAGAAAAACACGCACTCTATCGCTACCTCCAACTGACTAGAGGGAAAATGGTCCCTCTCGATCGTCCTCCGAATTTAGCTCCCCTTCCTATCTCTCCTTGCTATCTCTCTCGCTCCCTCTCACACAAACGCACATTGACATGTACATGCTGTCACGCACATTCACACTGACTTCACACACGGCTCCTCTCATTCTGTCTCTCTCTCACACGAGCATACACACACTGTCTCTCTGTCTCTCTCTCACGCGCATACACACACTGTCTCTCTGTCTCTCTCTCACCCATGCTCACACTGTCTCTCTGTCTCTCTCTCACCCATGCTCTCCTATTCTTCCACCCACGCTGACTCTCGTTCTGGACTCCATACACACGCACTTGCTCTCTGGTCGTGAAGGTGGGGGTGAGAGGTCTCTGCTATCCCTAGTCTGCGTCAGTTCAGGTGTCTGTCCGTCAGTCCCCGCATATGCAATGAATATATGGCCAAGAAATCGTTGTGCTTCTTCGGGCACCTCAGATTCACTTATCAAGGGCGGCGAGCCTTAGGCCTCGAGGGTGTTCTTTCACCACGCAACGAGCCTAGTTTATCTTATTCTCATTTACCTTTTTCCTCTGGGTGCCTCTCATGCCCCAGGCATACCGTTTCCTCTGCAAAGGGACTCTAACCCTGATAAAGGACTCTAACCTTCTTACCACATAGAATTATTTAATACTCAAACAAAGAAGGGGACTCTAACCCTCTTAAGACACAGAATTATTTAATACACAAACAAAGAAGGGGACTCTAACCCTCTTAAGACACAGAATTATTTAATACACAAACAAAGAAGGGGACTCTAACCCTCTTAAGACACCGGTGGGGACCCTGACCCTCTTTAAAACGCCGGTGGGGACCCTAACCCTCTTTAAGACACAGAATTATTTAATACACAAACAAAGAAGGGGACTCTAACCCTCTTAAGACACCGGTGGGGACCCTAACCCTCTTTAAAACGCCGGTGGGGACTCTAACCTTCTTAAGACGCCGGTGGGGACCCTAACCCTCTTTAAAACGCCGGTGGGGACTCTAACCTTCTTAAGACGCCGGTGGGGACCCTAACCCTCTTTAAAACGCCGGTGGGGACTCTAACCTTCTTAAGACGCCGGTGGGGACCCTAACCCTCTTTAAAACGCCGGTGGGGACTCTAACCTTCTTAAGACGCCGGTGGGGACCCTAACCCTCTTTAAAACGCCGGTGGGGACTCTAACCTTCTTAAGACGCCGGTGGGGACCCTAACCCTCTTTAAAACGCCGGTGGGGACCCTAACCCTCTTTAAAACGCCGGTGGGGACTCTAACCCTCTTTAAAACGCCGGTGGGGACCCTAACCCTCTTTAAAACGCCGGTGTATTTGTTAAACATCCATTACTTGGCCATCAGTAGTCTTGTATCACTATGCCTGATTCTTATAGGCCCTATGGTCTCGTGGGTATTCCTTCACCATGCAACGAGCCGATATTCGATGTGTCACGCGTTCAGGGTCAATCGGGTTTATGGGGAAATGCTGGGATGCAGTCCTATTCGTCCCCACGAGATATCCCGTAGCGAACCGCTCTCACAGTCTCACCTCCTAATGTGGTTCCTATATAACTATGCAGAGTTTGGATTTTATCAACAGGTTCTGCCTACCTTTTGTTGGGCGCGCGCGAGGTGAGACTGCAGGAATCGGTCCGGTGCTCCGGGGTCCCGAGGTCGTGCCGCTCTCCGTCTCTCGTTTCCCAGTTGCGGTTCAATTCAACGAAAGATCACGTCGGGGTCACCAATTTGAGGGGAAAAACGGTCTGTCTAGTTACTGGACCAGATGAAATGAGACGGAGAGGTAATAAAGTCTGTCGGCTCGAGGAACTTGGATTTATTAAGTAAAGTGCCAACGGTTATACAGAGTCATAAAGCGTGAGAAATCGAATATGTCTAAGTCCCTAATCAGCGCTGATGGTTCGTCAGAGCTTCGCCTCCGTGGAAGGTCTGCTTCAGAAGAAGGTCAAGAGTCCCTGTGTGATACAGTCTTATGCTGTATCCTCCTCTCGATGAGGTGTGTGCATTTGAGGTGTGTGTGGTTCTGTGTGTTTTTGCTTGACCTTGGTTCTCAGGCCCTGGTATATGCATGTGTATCTATTGTGTTCCTCCTAACGGGGGAGTGCTTCGAAGTGTCTCCTGTGTGATAAATGAAAACGGGGGAGCGCCCCCTCGAAGTGTCTCCTGTGTGATAATTTAATGTGGCTCTCAGGCCCTGGTATGGGCAGGTGTATCTCTTGGTTCCTCCTAACGGGGGAGAGCTCTCAAAATGTCTCCTGTGTGATAAATTAATGTGGCTCTCCCGTTCTTGAGGATGACTGGTGCATTGTCTGAGTGTCTACCATTTGCCTGGAGGAGAAATGGGGCCTTCGGCTCCGGCCTTGACCTGACAATATTATCATGTTTGTGTTATGTGTTCGTTGGGTTAGAGCAAGAGTTGACTATATTGTAATGTGTCTGCCATGTGATGTGCTCATCAGGCTAGGGTAGGAGTTAGCTATATTTGTAATGTACATGTGATGTACTCAGCAGGTTATTTTTCCCAACAATACCCTAAAACTTTAGGTTTCGACAATGTATTATAGCCTACTTCAACATCGAGTGCAAAGTGGGGAGTTGAAAAAAACCTTACGGTGCGCGGTAATCTGCAGCTGCTCCCGGGTGGCGCCTCTTCAAGTGCTGGTGCATCGCCGTGGTGCTGGAATGGAAAGCCATCTCCAGTTTGCACAGCCGGCATATCACCGAATCGTTTCCTTTTAAATGAAAATATTCCCAGACTTTTGAAGAACAACTGCGTGTTGCCTTGCACTTTAGGAATTCTGAAGAGCCACTCGCGTTATTACGCTCCTCCGCTGCCATCTTTATTTTGCGTCTTTCGAATCGGCGTAATTTCTGCGTCGACGTAATCGATTACGTCGACGCGTCGTCCCAGCCCTAATTGTTACGTATTTTAAGAACCTAAGCTACCCACACATGGACCCTATGAAGCAGGACCAAACATATAAGCCGTAAATACTATACATGGCCACAAGGGGAGCAGGACCTTACTGAAGGCTGCAATAAATTCTTTAGCCACAGAAGAAAGCACCACAGACAAGTGAGGTCACACCGGCTCCTCCCACTCCTTCCGGGTCTTGCGGACCAGACGATAACACTGTAAACATGGGGCAGAGGTCTTCAGAATCTTCTTTGCAGCTATTGAACAAGGGTTAATGTTTATGATCAGCTAGGAGACGCTCGGCACGTGTTAAGATATGCTTCAACCTCCTTTTGCTCCATAGTATCAGTTTACCATACCGAAAATACCTTATACCAAATAAAATCTCTTAAAAGCTATCCTTTGGATTTGACCACTTTCCTTGAAGAACTCTGCAATGGCGACTAAAAAACAGTCACATCACATTGCAAAGAAAAAAAGTTCTCACGATGAATACTCAACCTATTAACCAATGATGGTGGCTAATGTCAGGAAGACTTTCGTGCAGGAAAAAAAGACTAATTCTTAAATATTTATATAGGGTGATGTCTGAATATACTGTTTTCAAAACACAGCCCTTCATTTTCCAACTAGCCAGCCTTTAAGAGAGATTATGTAAGTGGGTAATCACAACAAATAATCTTGAAAGACATAAAATACCTGTAGCTGAGGCTCCCATCCGTGTTTCTCCACTTCTGCTCCTTTTGGGAATTGGATGACCATCCGAATCCCTCTCCACCCATTTAACTTCACCTTTTCTAGATTCTGCTTTGCCCTTTGCCTAATTTTTCTGCTTCACAGAAAAGACACTTTGTAATTGAGCCATTTATCAAAAGCAGTATAAAGAAAAAAAAAAAAAATTATACTAAAACAATATTAATGCAAGATAACTGTCTCAATAAACACCGACACTCACTTTTTCTCGAGCAAGAAGCATATCAGCAAGGAACATAGCCTTCTCTGCCCTGCCTCTGTCTTGCTGATTAGCCATTTCAACAGCACTAAATAACAAAAGCATAAACAGCTTTGTTACATATTTTAAGAACATATGCTGCTAGGAAGCAGCCCACATAGCCTCTAGGAAGCAGATTCAAACACACAAGCTGTATTACCCTCACATAACCACTAGGAAGCAGGACCGAACATATAAGCCGTAAATACTGTACATAGCCACAAGGGGAGCAAGACCTTACTGAAGGCTGCTCCATCCACAGAAGGTAGCACCTTTAGATAGGTGAAGAAGCCGAGGCTAATACGTCACATAGGCCACGCCCACTTCACATAGGCCACGCCCACTTGACCTGATCAATCTCGACAGAGAGGTTGGAGGTCAGAAACTCTTGGTAGCTCAGACTGGCGGGTTAGAGTTTTGATCAGCTGGGAGTCGCTCAGCACGTGTTTATGGAAAGCCAAGAAGGCCACAATCCGGACCTAGATTGGCGCGGTAAAAGTGCAAAACCGTACGGAAACCGTACGGATTCCGTACGGTTTGGCAAGAATTCCGTACGGAATCCTTACGGAATCCGTACGGATTTGAATGACTAATAGCCGCGGCTATTAGTCATTCAGTCCGGCTATTAGTTATTCACTCCGGCTATTAGGTATGCAGAACGAGCCCCTCCCCTTCTTTGCTTGACCACTAAGTTTGAAGGCTGTCTAACCAATCAGTGAAGAGAAAGACCAGACTAAAGTAACGCATTGTCGAGACTAGAGCTGCAGTGCCTCCATGTTTCGCCGTAACATAAGGCTGTGTTGTCTTTACTAGTTTCACTACAATGTAATGACCACCACTAGCTAGTGGAAAATATATTTGTGTCTAGTACAGTGATATATTTGTATATGTTAGGCTATATATTGAGATGGCAGTGTGCGAAATACCCATCATTATTCGGGGATGCCCTCATCCCCAGATTGTTCGCGATATGCAGTAGCCAGCTAGGCCATAACATTACAATATTTCATGGATGCAAGCAAGCCAAGACAATCAATCTATATCTATAGCCTACATGACAACACGCAGACACACACACACACTAAGCACACTAAGCACACTAAGCACACTAAGCACACTAAGCACACTGGTAAAGCAATAGGAGCCTGAATTGGCTAAAGTTGTTGGGATGCACCTTAACAGGGAGGGGCAAAGTTGTGCATTACAATGCAAACACGACAATAATTGGCACCGTTCTTGCGCACTCAGAAGAACATGAACTGAATAAATGCCAGGTATATAGCATATCGGAGACGGGTACACAATCAGTGCATTTGCAAATGAGAGCCTGCAGTAGGACCGATCTTGTGACATTATTTAACCATCCATCTACAGCTAATACAATCAGACAGATACATCATTGATCACATAAAAGCCCACAACAAGCCCAACATCACCACGGCAGGTGCGCTCTCTCTCGCACATTCACACAATCACTCCAACTTCTCCAACTCCAAGGCAAGGCTGTTTCACTAAGACCACAAACAACCACAACTAACCAGCCTACATATCCACAATAATGCACAACAATCAGTTCTATACATTGCGTCTATCTTCTGTTTGGTGCACATGGCTAATTTGCATAGTTTGCACCGGACTGTCGGCTCCGCTTGTCAATTCTGAATGCTGGACTTGGTGAGCTTGAATAGGCTAAATTTAAGTGACCTTTAGTGAGATGGCCTAAAACGGAATACAAATGAATTATTATAGGACATATAGGCTTTCAGGATCAATTCAGAGGTTCAACTGTTCGGGATTCATTTTGCTTAGCCAGTGAAAGTGACCAGCTGTAGATTCCGCACTGTTAAAAATACTTCACTACAAGTAGGCTATAAGTCCTCCAAATAATTCAGCAGAATTGCATTACTGCCACACGCATAGGCAGCAGTAGTCATTATGCGCTAAAATGGTCCCTGCCAGTGTTTTTCTATTCTGATGTTTGTGGATGAATCTTTCAGCTACAGCTTTGTTACATTTCCTTGCGATGGTTTGCTAGTTTAACTATACAGCAATAAATCAAATGATGTAAGATGATGTGTCCGTTGCGTGGCTGTCATGTGAGAGCCGTATACGCATTTTAAAAACACCTGTAATCAGCGTGACTATGACTTTCCGAGCGGATCATGGGGGGCTCTTCAATCATTTATTTTTCAGGATTTTCTCCCGTCATCCTCCAGTTTATTGCAAACATCTGGAGATAAGTCGGTTTAATTAAATACTCAAGTGAAATACAAGTGTACCTCCAAATTACACTTATTGTACAGTACTTCGGTAAGGGCATTTACAATCCATCACTAAAGTTTTAATAGAATATTCTGATTCAGCGGATTTAAAATGTATTTGTATAATCTTCACAATTCTTGCAGCAATGCAATGTTAATATATCATCATGGGAAATGAGTATTCTGATTCAGCACATTTACTATTTATTTGTATAATCTTCACAACTCACAGCAATGAAATGTTAATTTATCATCATGGGAAATAGCATATAAACAAGCTTCATAAAAATTCATTTCTAAGCAGTAGGCCTACTACATATTTCTCAACGTAAGCAGCATGACCATAAGCTATCCCAACGTTTTCACACCTTTCACACAGTAGGGCAGCATTAGTCATACATGATTAACAACACATCAAAGAAACTTTATTGAGGGATAACAGTGAATAAAACATCTGCGTCTTGGGTAAAGATGGGCTATGCTTAATGTGAGGAGCAGAGCCCGATTGGAAGGAAGCCCATTCAGGACGAAGTTGACCCGGAGAAGGCAGCTTCCAGGCAGATGAAGATGGGGGGGCTCTACTTCTTATTACCACAACAGGAACAGAACGCAGCCAAGCCAATGAATTCAGCCAAGTCACTGAGAAGTCTGTCTTTAACATTTGGAAAATACATTTCAACCATGTAGGACTTTTCTAATTCCCCATTGTACTTTACAGAGATAGAGCACTTTGTTGCAGTCAGACATTTGTTTTTGTTTACCATTAACATAGTGAGGCTGGAACACAATAGTTTGACCTGGCTTGGTGGAAAGCCCACTCACCACGTCAAGGTGCAGGTCATGAGTGGGAAAATAGGTGTGTGTGTGTGTGTGTGTGTGTGTGTGGGGGGGCACTTCAAGCGTCCTTCCCTGTGTGTGTGTGTGTGTGTGTGTGTGTGGGGGCACTTCAAGCGTCCTTCCCTGTGTGTGTGTGTGTGTGTGTGTGTGTGTGGGGGCACTCCAAGCGTCCTTCCCTGTGTGTGTGTGTGGGGGCACTCCAAGCGTCCTTCCCTGTGTGTGTGTGTGTGTGTGGGGGCACTCCAAGCGTCCTTCCCTGTGTGTGTGTGTGTGTGTGGGGGCACTCAAAGCATCCTTCCCTGTGTGTGTGGGGGCACTCCAAGCGTCCTTCCCTGTGTGTGTGTGTGGGGGCACTTCAAGCGTCCTTCCCTGTGTGTGTCTGTGTGTGTGTGGGGGGGAACTCCAAGCGTCCTTCCCTGTGTGTGTGTGTGTGTGTGTGGTGGCACTCCAAGCGTCCTTCCCTGTGTGTGTGTGTGTGTGTGTGGGGGAACTCCAAGCGTCCTTCCCTGTGTGTGTGTGTGTGTGTGGGGGGGCACTCCAAGCGTCCTTCCACGGGGGGGGGGGCACTCCAAGTGTCTCATTGTAATGCCAGAAGAGACACAACCTCACGGATGAGGTCCAGTCCAAGGTCTCCTCTAGGGCCAGCAAGAGGGTCAAAGGTGCTGTTTAGCTGCTCCAAAACAGCATCCCCAATGAGGTACTGATTTGAGGGTACGGTGACCCTCTCAGGCCAGTGCACCTCTCCTGCACCAGCACCGCCCTCTCTTGCTGGGTCTTCCCCTTCTCCTTCCTCCGCAGCACCTCCTTCCTCAGCAGCACCTCCTTCCTCAGCAGCACCTCCTTCTCCACCAAATACGGATAGCATTGCAGTAGTGGTCTGTCCCTGCCGTTCCAGGCAACCTCTGACGAACATCTGCAGTGGAGTAGCATGCCTTTCCGTCCTCAGTCCATGGTTATTCCACTGTTCAATGAAGCCGCAAAGGTCACGGTTAATCCGCGGGGGGTACACGTAGTGCAGTGCCGCCATGTGCATCTCGTTGTCGATGTCCACGATACCTTCGCTCTCCAGGAGGTTGAAGAGTTCATAGTATACGCTGGACATTCCTCGCCACCAATCCCCCCAGAGCCGTTCGATGCGCTGGTTGTGGGTGCTTCTCCCCCGGAGAGCACTCCCTCTGTTTGACCCTCTAAAAAGGTTCATCATGAGGCAGACCGAGTTGTTCTCACCTCAGTGGTCAGTCCTGACCCTCGAAGGCACGCCATACTTCGCCACAGCACTCAGGAAGCTCTCCATCACCGTGCTGCTCCGGTTGTTATCGGAGGCTCGGAGGAACACAACCAACCGGCTGTATCCATCTATGGCCCCATGGATAACAATCCTCCACCTGAAACAGTGAAAATATAATTTATATGAACAATACATAGCCTACGGAGACAAATTAACCACACCTTTAAAGCGAACACCAAAGTCTGGTATGCTAATGTTAATATCTACCTTATCAACTTGTGGTTGCCATCGATGTGCCACAAGGAGTTTGGGCCAGCAACTCTATATGCCCTTCTTTGCAGAGTCTGGGACATTGTTCGCGCTGCAGCTGCTGCAGGGTTCACCCTCAACATGCTTGAACGCACTCTGCTCCTCTGAACATTAATTTGCTGTGCACGCAGCTGCGCCCTCACAGACTCTGGGCCGATGCGGTCATTCCCAGCCACTGTCTCCCTGATGAGGTCATCCAAGGCAGCATCTGAGCAGGTGGAAAATGTCCCAGCGCGCCTCAGGTTGAACTGCCTATAACATTTGCACATAGAGGTAATGTTAGACCTACGGTATTTCGATGTGCTTTTGCACCTTCAACCAGCCCTCCAGGATGATTACAACAATTGAGACAAGGGGGAACTGCCATTATTGAAACATACCTTAAACGACGGCTCAGTGTACGAACAGAGACACCCAGAATCTGTGCCATCTGTTTCCCAGTGAAAAAAAAACAAAAAACACAGTTGCTCCTGTGATATTTTGAACTGTGGGGGACCACGACCTCCGGTCCAAATGAGAGGTGCCTGGTAGCCTGAGAAATATAACAGATTGTTGATGTTTACTCACCTGGCTAGCTACACATGTTTTAAGTTGAAATTTAAAAAAGGGCTTAAGAACTTTTTAAGACGGAATAGTCAGAAAACAAACCATAAACTGAGTCATTTAGGCGTTGATTAATAATCCTATCAGCAGCCCCATGCAAGCATACCTTGTTGTCCCGGTGTGGTAGGCACAGATCTCCGAACTTCAGCTATAATCTCCCGAACATCTCGAATTATAAGATCAGCTGAGGAGATGTCAAGCAGCCTTCCCCGTGACCACAGTAGGGTCCTCTCCATGGTTTCCAACCTGAAAGTTTGAAAGGTTTCGTGAAATTAGGAAAAAAATGGTAAGTGTGAAACTGTGAAGCTACCCCACACCTAGTGGTAAGGGCGCATTAATATCTGCCTGAGCGAATTAACACGCAAGCAAATATATATATATAGGGGAATTCAGAACACCCTTTTTTCGTTTTAGGGGGAACAGTAAAGTGGTGGGATCAGTGCAGATAAGCGACAGCATGGAGCTATTATGAGCGACAACTGTCACTAAACGACGCGAGTTTTGCATGTGCAGAATTATTTCATGAATTTTGGTTTGCAATGAACATAGAAAATAATAGCCTGCTTGTCACAAAATAAGTTGTTAACATTCATTCTTGTAATCCTAAAGTTCCACCCACGCCAGAAGTGACTGGATAACGATACCCATCTAAGGAACGGTTACTTTATAACTTAGGCCCCGTCCACACTAAACCGGGTAAATAGAAAAACGCACATTCGCAATGAAAACGATCTCCATCCACACTATCGTTTTCATATCGTTTTCGGAATGTTCTGCATCCACGTTCCACACTGAAATGTTTTTGATTAACAGTTGTTGTCATGGTTCAACGACTCCCGCCACGCCTTTCTGTTTATTACAGGCGTGCGATTAGCTGATAGTTGCCGTTGATCAGCTTGCTAATCATTTTCACTCACAATACAAGCAAAAATATGGCTCAAATCAAAAGTACAAAGGCGAGTTTCATTTTTTTTTAAACGACTCTCAAAGCAACTAGACCCGACGTTACTCGCCTACTAGTATCCAGGCTAGAGCCCAGACATGTTGTAGATTTCAACATGTTCTGTAATTACCACTATTAATCGCTCCAACGGCACTTTCCGAGTGATTTGTCTGCCATTGTTTCTTGTTTTGACAGTTATAAGTTTCCTTCGTGACGAAGTGTCAATGTTCCGCTTGTGATTGGTTTGTTGCCCAAAAGACGACTGACGTCGGCCGCTTTCTTCCAAGTTGAACTTTTTTCAACGCAGAAAATATACGCTGGGAGAGGCGTTTAAAAAAACGGCCGTGACTTTTTCCAGAAACGCTCTGCTCCATAGGAATATAATATAAAATAAGCGCTGGCAGATTAAAAAAAACGCTAGATGTGAACACGGCCTTTAGTGTGGAAGGAGTAGCCTTTAGGCTAAAATTTAAATTCTTGAACAATGTTCTTTACATGTTGGCTGGTAAGTTCCCAAAACCTACCTGGTCAATGTAGATTGGACGTCTACAGCATCTGTTTCAAGCAATCTCATACAGTCATTAAATGTGCTTTTGCACCGCATTATGAACTGTCTTCTAGTCATTCTTGAAGAGTTCCACCTGTCAGTCCGATGTCTACGGCTTCAACTCACTCAACTCACGACTCAACTCACGAGAAATAAAATTGGAGCAACTCGTGGACCAATTAGAAGAGCTTATTTTGAGGGGGGGGGGGCGGATGGTTGGCAACAACCTCACATTATGCATTATTTGAATTCAAATTCGCCAATAGGCTTGCAAGCCAGACCCACGTCAAGTTCATATTATTTGAATTCAAATGCGCCAATAGGCTGGCAAGCCAGACCCACGTCAAGATGTTGAAATTAAATTTACTGCCGCTAGGGGCGACTAACGTGTATAAATACGTTGCGATCTCGGCGGGAGTTGTTCAAAATGCACAGGCGACTCTCTGAAATCCGCAGAAGGGTGAACGCAAACTTCGATCGAGCCATGGATCGCAGTACCGAGGAGGCCAAAGACGGACTTGTGGATAGGTAATATATATAATAATAATAATAATAATAATAATAATAATAATACATTTAATTTAGAGGCGCCTTTCAAGACACCCAAGGTCACATATTTCATTTTGATACTAGCATCGCTGTTAACGCGCGCTAGTTGAGCTGATCGGTGGACAATTACAAAATGCCTTGCATTCGTTTAATAAAGACGTGCTTTCACGGTACAAACGTAAAGGTGTCATTACTAGTGTGAGAAAAAATTGACTTTAACTGTCGGGCAAGCTAGAACAAATATCAACCAAATATCATTACATTCAGAAATCTCAAAATGCTACAGACAAATAGCCTACAGCAGTGGTTTTCAAACGGTGGGGCGCGCTAGAGTTCTTCAGGGGGGGCGCGACGTGAGAAAAAAATAAACCAGAAAAAAACCTGAAAGTCGATGATTCAAATCATCAGTCGTCGTACTTCAACGTCGCCTTGTCCGGGAAAACGTTTGCCCGCCAACGGTGCTACTTTGACAATTCATTCTCAACCATGGCCGACATAACCACCATTGCATGTCTTTACCTGTTCTGGAAGAGGGAGAGACTTCGGAGAACCCGATGCAGTCTATTCGTAATATTGCAATGACCCCGGAAGAGGCAGTAAATGAAATATTGGTTAGACAGCGATTTATTAGATACCTAATAAACCGTTGGAACGCACAAGACCGGTAACCATAGCAGCGCCGGTAAATAAACCCCGCTAAACCCCGCTAAACCCAATCCCTACGAAAGCTCCCCGCGCTTTTGGCCGTGATATTAAGGGATAATGTATAGAACGACGGTCATTATCGAGAAAATATCGATTGTGTTTGTGTATGTGTTTGCATATGCATGTGTGTGTGTTTAGGTATGCGTATATATATGTATATGCATCACCCATCTTGATGTTGGTTCTGTTTGTCTTGTTTTTGTCCTTATTTTAACTATAAGCGTCTACTTATGCATTAGCACTTTGTAATTATTGTATTTATTGCATTGTTAATTTATCCTGTGTCCTTCCACTGCTGCTGGGCTGTTCTGCAACAAACAAATTTCTCCTACGGGAGATTAATAAAGTTGTATCTTATCTTATCTTATCTTATACGTATCCCGCAAATTACATTGACAAGTTACCGGACTTGCGGATTGATACCAAAAACGTTGTTAGAGGCAAAAAAAAAAATTTGTTATTAAAATGAACACTTTCCTAGGTTTGCACTGTTTCGAAGGGAGGAAGGAGCAGGACCCGCACAAAGCCGCAGGAGGAGAAGACCACGGAGGACACATCTCTTAATAAAGGTCTCCGTCCTTAAGCAGGACATTGCGGTGTACCGCTGTACACAAGGTGAGCAGGGTTGAAGAAGACTTTCCCTGAAAAGAAAAGGGGACGTTTGTTTGATGATTTCATTATTGAACACGTGTACAATTATATTCTACCAAAGAAAGTAGCCACTGAGTATAGTACTACTACTACTAAATAATTGTTCTCATGTTTTTTTAGAAATCTTAGTCACCTGCACAGTGGTACTGCAGGACACAATGTCCCGCGAGGAGTTCCTGCAGGCCCTCAGGGATAAAGTGCCGTACATGCCAGAGGCCTTCGACCTCTGCAGGCTCATTGGCCGTAGATTCAGCGTACTGGTCGATGTCTGCCCGAGAGACCTTCGGGGACGTGGCATGATGGGCCGGTCCAATCTGTACATCCGACCAAAGGTAGATGAACATTAACAAATAAGCACAACAGGTCAAATAAAATAAACATCGACCACTGTACCTGGCATTAACAACTTATTTTACAGGGTGCTGCGGCTGCCATTCCCTCAACCAATGAGGTCCGGCACCCTCTAAATGCACTGGTCTATGTTGACAGTATTCATGTTATAAACTGCTTCAAAACGGTTATTTTCACAATATAAGTGAATACTTTGACAGAGTACTCATTCAAGGTTTGTAGGTGTCTAAGAAGGAAGAGCAAATGTGGAAAAGATAACCACTCTTGCACTAGCAAGAATTTTTTTGAAAACATTAATTCCAAGTCTGTCGTCTGTTCATTGAGAAACTACTTTTTCAGGGTTACCATATAAGATCCCAGGCTAATCTTCAGCCAGCCAGTGGCCTGAAGTTGTTAGCTTTTGTAATAGGGCTTTATTTAGACCGAGCCAGTACAGAATATCTGCATAGGTAAAGAATACTGATGGTCTTTACTTTTCAGGTACCTCTGCCACCTGCTGGCCAACCCCAACCTGCCGGCCCAGAAACCCTGCACACCCTGCCCTGCCCTTCTCTACCTCCCAGCACTTCTCCACCTCCCAGCCCTTCTCCACCTCCCAGCCGTTCTCCACCTGACGGCCCTTCTCCACCTCCCAGCCCTTCTACACCTCCCAGCCCTTCTCCACCTCCCAGCCGTTCTCCACCTGATGGCCCTTCTCCACCTCCCAGCCCTTCTCCACCTCCCAGCCGTTCTCCACCTGACGGCCCTTCTCCACCTCCCAGCCCTTCTCCACCTCCCAGCCCTTCTCCACCTTCCAGCCCTTCTCCACCTTCCAGCCCTTCTCCACCTGCCAGCCCTATCCCATCTGCCAATAGTCTGTGAGTAGTGAACCGTGTTTCCCATTAATAACTTAGAGTCTGGTGCCCCGTCAGAATCCCAATTTTTCCCTCCATAATTTAAGAATAAACTGAAATTATCTTTAAACTTGTGACAGTATCAAAATAACTGCATCTTGCCCTGTTGCTTAAGCAAAGCTTGAAATGCCAATTAAAACACGACAGAAACTGTATTTCGCTACCATACTTGATGAAAAAAAAGAAGATGAGGATGTCTGCATTGCCTTTGGAGAGTGTGGACTCTAAACTCTCCCCAGGCAATGCAGATATCCTGAGTTTAAAGTTGTAAATCCAGGGTTAGGGATTATTTACCATCAGTTAAAACGAAGGAATAATGCCTCATATTAAAAATAATAATAATATTGACTGTGCTTAAAGGAAGCAGGAATTTTACCAAATTTTTCACTTTATTTTGTTTTTACACATTTGAAGATTCTACTTAAAGTCACATTTGTCTTGTTATCTTATTTGCTGTTGTTGATCCGAAAATGATCCGACCCGTGACTCAAAAACCAATGCACGATCCGAACCTTGAGTTTTGTGATCCGTTGCACTCCTAATTTTAAGTAGTGTTCTTTAATCCTGTCCTGGGGGACTGCTTATCCTGTATAATTTAAACCTCTCCCTGCATCTACACATCTCATAATCAGGGATAGATAAAATGACTAACAGGATAAGTGGTACTCCAGGAGTGGTCTGAGAAACAATGCTGTAAGGCTTATCTGGTGATATAGATTTTATTAAAACCTGAATTGTTATTCTTTATTTTTCCAGACCTCTGGATGTGAAGGACATCCTTCTGCCACTGCAGGACCTTGTCTTGAGGATGGGTCAGGGAAGCCGGGTGAACGCTCTAAGGCGGGAGGAGTTTCAATGTGCAGCTAGGGCCTTCAACAGGTCGAGTTTTGACCCCTACTCAAAGTTGGATGTGGTGTTTGTGGATGGCGATGGGGTGGCAGAAGGCGCAGTGGATGAGGGGGGACCGACCAGAGAGTTCTGTACCCTCCTCATCCACCAAATACAGAACCATTTCATATTGGAAGGTCCTGAGGGCAACAAAACCCTGGCTCTGAACAGTGTTGGTAAGCTTTGAATTTAATTTATGGTATTGGGCGTTGCAATTTTGAGTTTTTAACATGCATTTAAAATGAGAAACAAACTTTAATAACCTTGTGCTTTTCCCCTTATCACAGCATTGCAGAAAGGACAGTACAGGCTGGTGGGGCAGATGATTGCCGTCTGCCTGGTGCAGGGGCAGGTCTCTCCTAGATTTTTATCTGAGCGCCTCTACAGACAGGTGTGTAATCTGTCCCCTCTTCCTGCCACTTTGGAAGAGGTGACAGATTACAATTTGAGGACCAAGCTCCGAAAGGCAAGTAAATGGTTAATGTTAATTGAAACCACTTTTTGGAGAAGTGTTTTTGTGTCAAGATACTGTGTGCTGTGCTCTATAGTGTACTGATGTTGAATTTCAATATATGATTGATGTCATACACATATGTCAATGCATTCTTCACTGTTACAAGATAATTTGTGCCATGAAAGTGCTTAGAAATCCCAAATAATGATTATTGTTCCTAATGTATGATATTAGATTGCAGATGCCACACATGTGGAAGGTGCCAGGGAGGCTATGGAGGAGGCCACAGACGAGCTCTCCCTCATGGGCTCCTTCTCCTTTGTGCGGAGCCTCCCGCATAGGGATGAGCTGCTGGTGGCAGCCCTCAACTTCCTAACAGAGGGCCGTATTTTGACTGCTCTCAATCAGTAAGTGGAGCTGGGAATTGACTATTTAATGGACTGAGACCTTTGTGTTTGAGTGAAAAGTTATCATGGACCAGACAACAGACCTTATATTTTCTCTGATCTATTATCTCATTGATTTTACAGATTCAAAGAAGGGTTGGAGACCTTCGGGATTCTAGCCCTTTTGAGGTTCCACCATGAGGAGCTCAAGGGGGTCTTCATGGACACACCTGAGCCGCTGCTGGCCTCCCGGTTGGAGTCCACATTCATGACGTCCTACCTGTCTGAGCCGGGCTCCAATCGGAGGAGGAATGAGGCCAGGACCCTTGTATATTGGAGGGACTGGCTGATCGAGGTGGAGGGTAAGGAAGTGTTTCTATCTACAACCCTTATCTATCTATTTGTTCTTTGTTAATATATGCTTATTCTGAATTTGATGCCAGCAACACAATTCAAAACAGGGGACCACCAAAGACTAGGAAAGCTGTAGAATGCTCAAAAAACAACAATGTTCAACTGTTTCAACATTAGTAACTGGTAACAGGTGATATTATCATGAATGGATATAAAAGGGGCATCCCGTAGAAGTTAAGTCTTCACAAACAATAATTGGTCACAATACACAAAGGGAAAATACAATACTGTTTACAGCTCTGCATGAATGAACAAATGCACACTTGAAAAATATTTACTATTTGATTTGTGAACCTAGGCATACCAGTAAATACAGCACTGCATAGGGAATTATAGTGAACCAATGCCTAGATTGTGACAGAACCAGCATAACACATTTTATTTTATTTGAAAGAATGACACATTGATTTATTAGTGCACACTTAGGGTTAAACAAGGACTTTTGAACATTTATATTGTGATCTGAGAAATGCAACATAAACCAACATAAAACAACCTACATTTCTCTGCTGAGATTAATAAAGTATATCTTATCTTAACTAAGGACGACGAAAGATTGGCACATGTCAGGCAGTGTAAAATTCCTGTTAATGTTCACATGCGGTCGTTCTTACAAGTTATCTCTTATGTACTAACAGATGGAGATACGAGTCTCACCCTGGGGGCGGTTTTGGCATTTGCCACGGGCCTTCAAAGAATTCCTGCCGTGGGTTTTCCCATCGGACCCCGGCTTGAATTCCTCCATGAGGAAGATGGACCGGCCCTTTTCCCCACGGCCAATACCTGTTCCCTGGTCCTCAGGCAACCGGTGTATCCGGAGTACACTGGATTTAAGGAGGCCATGGAGGAAGGAATAACCTCCGGTGGGAGTACCTTCGGCATGGCCTAATTTGGTGCCCAACCCCGTGGAAGGACGCTTGAAGTGCCCCACACACACTCAGGGAAGGACGCTTGAAGTGCCCCCACACACACACAGGGAAGGACGCTTGGAGTGCCCCCCCACACACACACACACAGGGAAGGACGCTTGGAGTGCCCCCACACACACACACACACACCTATTTTCCCACTCATGACCTGCACCTTGACGTGGTGAGTGGGCTTTCCACCAAGCCAGGTCAAACTATTGTGTTCCAGCCTCACTATGTTAAAGGTAAACAAAAACAAATGTCTGACTGCAACAAAGTGCTCTATCTCTGTAAAGTACAATGGGGAATTAGAAAAGTCCTACATGGTTGAACTGTATTTTCCAAATGTTAAAGACAGACTTCTCAGTGACTTGGCTGAATTCATTGGCTTGGCTGCGTTCTGTTCCTGTTGTGGTAATAAGAAGTAGAGCCCCCCCATCTTCATCTGCCTGGAAGCTGCCTTCTCCGGGTCAACTTCGTCCTGAATGGGCTTCCTTCCAATCGGGCTCTGCTCCTCACATTAAGCATTGCCCATCTTTACCCAAGACGCAGATGTTTTATTCACTGTTATCCCTCAATAAAGTTTCTTTGATGTGTTGTTAATCATGTATGACTAATGCTGCCCTACTGTGTGAAAGGTGTGAAAACGTTGGGATAGCTTATGGTCATGATGCTTACGTTGAGAAATATGTAGTAGGCCTACTGCTTAGAAATGATTTTTTATGAAGCTTGTTTATATGCTATTTCCCATGATGATAAATTAACATTTCATTGCTGTGAGTTGTGAAGATTATACAAATAAATAGTAAATGTGCTGAATCAGAATACTCATTTCCCATGATGATATATTAACATTGCATTGCTGCAAGATTTGTGAAGATTATACAAATACATTTTAAATCCGGGGGGAAATTTCCGGATAGACCTGGTAAGCCCAAACGAGTAGTGCGGGTGAACTGGGAACGTCTGGAGGAGGCCCCCGTCCTAGGTATCTTCAACTCACACCTCCGGCGGAGCTTTTCTGGCATTCCTGTGGAGGTTGGGGGCATTGAGCCGGAGTGGGCGGTGTTCAAAGCCTCCATTGCTGAAGCTGCGGTGGCTAGCTGTGGCCTCAGGGTCTTAGGCTCCTCAAGGGGCGGTAACCCTCGGACACCGTGGTGGACACCGGTGGTCAGGGAAGCCGTCCGACTGAAGAAGGAGGCCTTCCGGGATATGATATCCTGAAGGACTCCTGACTCGGTTGCAAGGTACCGACAGGCTCGAAGGGCTGCAGCGGCTGCCGTGTCGGAGGCTAAGCAGCGGGTGTGGGAGAAGTTCGGAGAGGCCATGGAGAAGGACTTTCGGTCGGCACCAAAGTGTTTCTGGAAGACTATCCGGCACCTCAGGAGGGGGAAACGGGGAACCATCCAAGCTGTGTACAGTAAGGATGGGACTCTGTTGACCTCAACTGAGGAGGTCGTCGGACGTTGGAAGGAACACTTTGAGGAACTCCTGAATCCGAATAACACGCCCTCTATGTTGGAGGCAGAGCTCGAGGTTGATGGGGTTTCGTCGTCAATTTCCCTGGTGGAGGTCACTGAGGTAGTCAAACATCTCCGCAGTGGCAAAGCCCCAGGGATTGATGAGATCCAGCCAGAAATGCTAAAGGCTCTGGGTGTTGAGGGGCTGTCATGGTTGACACGCCTATTCAACATCGCGTGGGAGTCGGGTACAGTGCCAAAGGAGTGGCAAACCGGGGTGGTGGTTCCCCTGTTCAAAAAGGGGGACCAGAGAGTGTGTGCCAATTACCGGGGTATCACACTTCTCAGCCTCCCTGGTAAAGTCTACTCCAAGGTGCTGGAAAGGAGTGTTCGGCCGATCGTCGAACCTCAGATTGAAGAGGAACAATGCGGTTTTCGCCCCGGACGTGGAACTACGGACCAGCTCTTCACTCTCGCAAGGATCCTGGAGGGGGCCTGGGAGTATGCCCATCCGGTCTACATGTGTTTTGTGGATCTGGAGAAGGCGTATGACCGGGTCCCCCGGGAGAAACTATGGGAGGTGCTGCGGGAGTATGGGGTAAGGGGGTCTATCCTCAGGGCCATCCAATCTTTGTACTCCCAAAGCGAGAGCTGTGTTCATGTTCTCGGCAGCCAGTCAGTTTCGTTCTCAGTGGGTGCTGGTCTCCGCCAGGGCTGCGCCTTGTCACCAATCCTGTTTGTGATATACATGGACAGGATATCGAGGCGTAGTCGTGGTGGGGAGGGGTTGCAGTTCGGTGGTCTGAGGATCTCGTCACTGCTTTTTGCAGATTATGTGGTCCTCATTGGATCATCGGCCTGTGACCTTCAGCACTCACTGGATCGGCTGGCGGCCGAGTGTGAAGCGGCTGGGATGAGGATCAGCACCGCTAAATCTGAGGCCATGACTCTTAGCAGGAAACCGGTGGATTGCTTACTCCGGGTAGGAAATGAGTCCTTAGCCCAAGTGAAGGAGTTCAAGTACCTCGGGGTCTTGTTCGCGAATGAGGGTACTATGGAGCGTGAGATTGGCCGGAGAATCGGAGCAGCGGGGGCGGTATTGCGTTCGCTTTACCGCACCGTTGTAACGAAAAGAGAGCTGAGCCGCAAGGCAAAGCTCTCGATCTACCGGTCGATCTTCGTTCCTATCCTCACCTATGGTCATGAGGGCTGGGTGATGACCGAAAGGACGAGATCGCGGGTACAAGCGGCCGAGATGAGTTTTCTCAGAAGGGTGGCTGGCGTCTCCCTTAGGGATAGGGTGAGAAGCTCAGCCATCCGTGAGGAACTCGGATTAGAGCCGCTGCTCCTTTACTTAGAAAGGAGTCAGTTGAGGTGGTTCGGGCATCTGGTAAGGATGCCCACTGGGCGCCTTCCTTGGGAGGTGTTTCAGGCACGTCCAGTGGGGAGGAGACCTCGGGGAAGACCCAGGACTAGGTGGAGAGATTATGTCTCAACACTGGCCTGGGAACGCGTCGGGATCCCCCCGTCAGAGCTGGTCAATGTGGCCCGGGAAAGGGAAGTCTGGGGCCCCCTGCTTGAGCTGCTCCCCCCGCGACCCGACCCCGGATAAGCGGATGACGATGAGGATGATGAGGATTTTAAATCCGCTGAATCAGAATATTCTATTAAAACTTTAGTGATGGATTGTAAATGCCCTTACCGAAGTACTGTACAATAAGTGCAATTTGGAGGTACACTTGTATTTCACTTGAGTATTTAATTAAACCGACTTATCTCCAGATGTTTGCAATAAAGTGGAGGATGACGGGAGAAAATCCTGAAAAATAAATGATTGAAGAGCCCCCCATGATCCGCTCGGAAAGTCATAGTCACGCTGATTACAGGTGTTTTTAAAATGCGTATACGGCTCTCCAGGGCCGGTTTTTGCTATGGGTAATGTGGGCGACCGCCCAGGGCGCAATCTATGTGAGGGCGCACACGAGCGAGCGCCCTCCAAAAATAAATAAATAATAATAATAATAATAATAATAAAAAATATTAAAAAAAAATGTCGCCATATCTCTATACTACCGCCGCTCATTTCCATGTCAAAGTTGGTGGAGTGGGCGCTTGGGCGCCCTCACGTCAACTTGCTGCTGAGAGTCAGAGTCATACAGGTTATGTGTGTGTGTCAGAAGAGGCAAGAGGGAGGGGGGCGGCGGGGGATCAACTTGCGACTGCAGAGGTCGGCAAGAGGGAGGGGGGCAGGGGATAGACTGATCCTAGGCCACTGTCACGTTAAAATTGTACCGGGGGCGAAAATTGTACCGGCCTACGTCATCAGTTGTTTACATCTTGACAACCTGCCTGGCAACAGACGAAGCGATCGTCAGACGAAGCGATCGTCCGTTGCCGGGCAGGTTGCAAAAAACATTCGGCTCATGTTTCCAAAAGACGAAATAACATAATACAGATAACTGACTTTCATCCACGAGAAAGAGCTCGCAGAAATCTACCCCAATCTGTGGACTGCACTTAGAATTGGTTTGACCCTTCCAGTGACAGTAGCTGAAGCAGAGAGGAGTTTTTCCAAGCTGAAGCTTATTAAAACATACTTGAGGTCCACTATGTCCCAGGAGCGTCTCTCTGGACTTGCCATCATCAGCATCAATCATACAGTTACACAACAGATTTCGTATGATGATGTAATTGATGATTTTGCAGCAAAGAAGGCTAGAAAAGTCAAGTTTTAGATTGCACTTCACACCTGTTGGTAATGTTAATGCCAGTTGTAAACAGGGTGAAAAACCCAGGGTGAAAAATAGTTTACTGCACAAATCTTTTTTTAATGCTCCAGAGTAGTTTTATTTGTTTTTTTTGTTTTTTAGCTTTCTTCAGGGATTTTTCAAGCATGGTTATTAGATCCTGTGGAATCCTTGTGCAATTTACATTGGTGTTTATATACTGTATTTATTTATCTTGTTTTTTCTCTGTTCTTGTTACCTTTTTGTATTTAAGATGATATATATTAAAATAATACAAATAATATAATATATTGTTGTGTTACTACTCTGCCACTATCGGACACACAGATAGCAGACAGCCCACAGACCTTGAAGAGAGACAACAGCCCGCCCGACGCCATCAACACTGTGCCCTCCCCCATCGCTGATGCTGGCTTGGTGAGGAACGGCCACCCCCCTCCTCTGCATTCCCCCATCGATGATGACCTCCAGCCTCATCTCTCCCATAGCCACAACAACAACTCCAGCTCCGATGTCTCCCTTTGCGATTTTCCAGCCGAATTTAAGAAACTGGAACATGCTGGCATCAAACTTGCATCTGTGTCAATGATAGCATCGCCACGTCATGGCCGCAGGCTGCTAACACTGCTAACACCCAGGAGGACGGCGCCCCGCCCCCGCCCCGATAGTAGTCCTGAGTATTACTGAGACAAAAAAGGGTTCAGCCGTAGACACAGTATAAAGGAAGTTTCTCATAATCTGCTGAACCCAAGGTTGCCTACGTCAAAGCAGGGCAACTTTCGCATTCATGCTGTCACCACTAAGAGAGTAAACAAAGGGAAACTTAGACACACTGCTAACCTCACAAATCTCATATCTATTGCCTCCAAACCAAAAACAACCTTAAAGCCTATCAACAGCACCATCAGGATGGCTCTACTTAATGTGAGGTCTCTTAATAACAAATCATTTTTAGTTAATGATTTTATTAACACTTCCAAACTGGATTTTATGTTTTTAACTGAAACATGGCTGGAACAAAATAACCGTTCTGATAGAGACAGCTCCTCCCGACTATAACTTTTTTGATGCATGTAGATCTGGAAAAAGAGGTGGAGGGGTTGCTGCTATATTTAAAAATGTATTTCAGGGGAAACAGATGTTATTTGGGGATTTTCCATCGTTCGAATACCTTAGTGCTGTATTGAAATGCTCCCCCAGAGTTCTCCTATTAATTATTTACAGGCCACCCACATATTCTGCAAATTTTTTCGATGAATTCACAGAATTATTGTCTAGCATCTCCACAGAATTTGACTGTCTAGTTATAACTGGTGACTTCAATTTTCATACTGATGATTTGAATGACAAGTGTGCAAAAAAACTTTTTACCATTTTGGACACATTTGAACTGTCTCAACATGTGAAAGAGGCTACTCATTGCAAGGGGCACACTCTAGACCTGGTTATCACAAAGGGCCTCAATGTTTCTGATCTCTCTGTGACTGATCCTTCCTTGTCTGACCACTTTTGTGTTTTCTTTAACATATCTTTTATTCCCGACATACAGACAAAATCAAACGCCGTCAAAAAACGGTATATCAATGAAGATTCTAATGTACTTTTTAAAAAGGCCATCTCCTTGCTACCACCTCTAAACCCATGTACTGCTGATGATCTTGTAGAAAACTTTAATTTGAAAATTTTGAAAGTCATAGATGTCATTGCACCTTATAAGGTTAAAACGATTTCTGGAAAGCAAAAGGCACCCTGGAGAAAAGCTGCTTCTGTAACAGCACAGAAAAAGGAATGCAGGAAGGTTGAACGCATCTGGCGTAAAACAAAACTTCATATTCACCATGATATCTATAAAGAGAGCCTCCGTGCCTACAATTTAGACTTAAAAAATGCTAGAGAAACATTTTTCTCCAATATCATTAAAACCAACACTAATAATGCAAAAACCCTATTTGCAACTGTTGACAGACTGACCAACCCCCCAACAGAAATTCCACCTGATCTCCATTCCACGCAGAAATGCAATGAGTTTGCAGCTTTTTATATTGATAAAATTGAAGGTATCAGACGCGCCATCAATATCTCCACGTCAAACAAAAATGTTGGACTACCACCCTGTTCAGGCAAAAATTACGTGGCAAGGATGGCATGCTTTAACGTTATAGACTCTCAAAATCTTGTGGAAACTGTGACACAACTAAAGCCATCCACCTGTTGCCTTGATACTATACCTACCAACCTCTTTAAGAATGTTTTCGACTGCCTAGCAGTAGACATATTGCAGATAGTTAACAACTCTCTCCAGTCAGGCAAGTTCCCAAAAGCTTTGAAAACTGCAGTTATTAAACCCCTTTTAAAAAAGCGGAGCCTAGATGCCTCTATTATTAACAACTACAGACCAATATCAAATCTACCCTTCATAAGTAAAATCATTGAGAAAGTTGTCCTCCAGCAACTAAATCACTTCCTGGCATCAACTGGTTGCTATGACACCTTCCAATCAGGATTTCGACCCCTGCACAGCACTGAGACCGCCCTTATTAAAGTTGTAAACGACATCCGTCTTAACACAGACTCTGGCAAAACCTCAATACTAATGCTACTTGACCTCAGTGCTGCATTCGACACTGTAGACCATACATTACTTCTGGAAAGGTTAGAAAACTGGGTGGGGCTTTCAGGCACTGTCTTAAATTGGTTCAGGTCCTACCTACAAAATAGGAACTACTTTGTTTCCATTGGCGACTTTGTATCAGAATCAACCAACGTGACATGTGGAGTCCCACAAGGTTCGATCTTAGGACCCTCTTTATTTAACATCTACATGCTCCCACTAGGGCAAATCATGCAAAATAACAATATTGACCATCATTGCTATGCTGATGACACGCAAATCTATGTATCGCTATCACCAAATGACTATCGGCCCATAGATCTGCTGTGCCAGTGCATTGAGCAAGTGAAGGAATGGATGTGCCGAAATTTCCTTCAACTAAATGAGGACAAAACAGAGATAATTGTATTTGGTCCTAAAATGGAAAGGCTTAAAGTAACCCAACACCTTCACTCTCTGTCCCTGAAAACCTCAATCAAAGCCAGAAATCTAGGGGTTATCATGGATTCAGATTTACATTTTGACAGTCACATCAAATCAGTTACAAAATCGGCATATTATCACCTTAAAAATGTAGCAAGACTTAGAGGGCTCATGTCCACCGAAGACTTACAAAAACTTGTACATGCCTTTATCACTAGTAAGCTTGATTACTGCAATGGTCTCCTCACAGGTCTTCCAAAACAAACTCTGAGGAAGCTTCAGCTTGTTCAGAATGCTGCTGCTAGAGTTCTAACAAAGACCAAAAGATTTGATCATATTACACCAATTCTGAAATCGTTACATTGGCTTCCTGTAGGTCAGAGAATTGATTTTAAAATCATGTTGCTAACCTATAAATCCCTACATGGTTTAGGCCCAAAATATTTAACTGATATGCTTCCACTACATCAGCCTTCTAGACCACTAAGATCCTCTGAGACCAATCTGTTAATTATCCCCAGAGTAAACACAAAACATGGGAAAGCAGGATTTAGTTACTATGCAACAAATAGCTGGAATAAACTCCCAGAGGATTTAAGACTTGCCCCAACTCTGAGCACCTTTAAAACAAGACTGAAGACTTTTATGTTTGCTATAGCTTTCTGCTAAAATCTTAAATACATTGCACTTTCTAAAAAGCTTTTTTTAACTTTGCCTTTATTTTCTATTTTAATACTAAAATGCCTTTTTCTATATTAACCATTTCTTTGCATATGTTTTTCTTTTACTTATCTATTATTTTATTTTATTGTATGACAATGTTTATATGTGAAGCACTTTGAGTCTGCCTTGTGTATGAAAAGTGCTATATAAATAAAGTTGCCTTGCCTTGCCTTGCCTTGCCTTGGTGTCAGGGTTTGGGGGTAAGTTTTTTTTTTTGGCGAAAAGGTGGGGGGGGGGGGGGGGGGGGGGGGGGGCGTTGCGAGGGATGGTTCGCCCAGGGCGTAAATCCAGCCAGGACCGCCTCTGCGGCTCTCACATGACAGCCACGCAACGGACACATCATCTTACATCATTTGATTTATTGCTGTATAGTTAAACTAGCAAACCATCGCAAGGAAATGTAACAAAGCTGTAGCTGAAAGATTCATCCACAAACATCAGAATAGAAAAACACTGGCAGGGACCATTTTAGCGCATAATGACTACTGATGCCTATGCGTGTGGCAGTAATGCAATTCTGCTGAATTATTTGGAGGACTTATAGCCTACTTGTAGTGAAGTATTTTTAACAGTGCGGAATCTACAGCTGGTCACTTTCACTGGCTAAGCAAAATGAATCCCGAACAGTTGAACCTCTGAATTGATCCTGAAAGCCTATATGTCCTAGAATAATTCATTTGTATTCCGTTGGTCAGCTGGTCACTTTCACTGGCTAAGCAAAATGAATCCCGAACAGTTGAACCTCTGAATTGATCCTGAAAGCCTATATGTCCTAGAATAATTCATTTGTATTCCGTTTTAGGCCATCTCACTAAGGCCCCGTTCACACGAAGCCGAAACGGGCGAAACCGTTACGGTTTCGATCTATCCGGTTTCGAAGTATCTCCGTAAAGACGAAGCCAAGCGAAACCGAGTAGATCTGTAGAAACGTTGTAGTACACATTCCAGGCCCATAAGGGGCGCCTCTTCTGGTACAGAAATCCAGAAGAAATGAAATAAGAAGAAGAGGCGAGCATGCGCATAAAGGCTGCCCTTATGCGCATGCTCGCATGTGATTTCTGAGACTCCGCGGGCTTAAGAGCCATTGGCTAGGAGGTCGAGGGGTGGGGCGATGACGTCATGGTTTGCGGTTTCAGTCGGTTTCAGGCGTACACACGAATCCAAAACGAAACCGGGTAGATTTGAAACCACCTCCGAGGGTGGTTTCAGAAGTTTGCGGTTTCGGTCAGCGGATTCGCCGGCTTCGTGTGTACGGAAGGCCGAACCGTACAAGACCTTTGCGGTTTCGCCATGAAATCGGCTTCGTGTGAACGGGGCCTAAAGGTCACTTAAATTTAGCCTATTTAAGCTCACCAAGTCCAGTATTCAGAATTCAAAGCATTTATTCACAAATACGTTCTATTTTTTTGACAAGCGGAGCCGACAGTCCGGTGCAAACTATGCAAATTAGCCATGTGCACCAAACAGAAGATAGACGCAATGTATAGAACTGATTGTTGTGCATTATTGTGGATATGTAGGCTGGTTAGTTGTGGTTGTTTGTGGTCTTAGTGTAACAGCCTTGCCTTGGAGTTGGAGAAGTTGGAGTGATTGTGTGAATGTGCGTGAGAGAGCGCACCTGCCGTGGTGATGTTGGGCTTGTTGTGGGCTTTTATGTGATCAATGATGTATCTGTCTGATCGTATTAGCTGTAGATGGATGGTTAAATAATGTCACAAGATCGGTCCTACTGCAGGCTCTCATTTGCAAATGCACTGATTGTGTACCCGTCTCCGATATGCTATATACCTGGCATTTATTCAGTTCATGTTCTTCTGAGTGCGCAAGAACGGTGCCAATTATTGCCGTGTTTGCATTGTAATGCACAACTTTGCCCCTCCCTGTTAAGGTGCATCCCAACAACTTTAGCCAATTCAGGCTCCTATTGCTTTACCAGTGTGCTTAGTGTGCTTAGTGTGCTTAGTGTGTGTGTGTGTGTCTGCGTGTTGTCATGTAGGCTATAGATATAGATTGATTGTCTTGGCTTGCTTGCATCCATGAAATATTGTAATGTTATGGCCTAGCTGGCTACTGCATATCGCGAACAATCTGGGGATGAGGGCATCCCCGAATAATGATGGGTATTTCGCACACTGCCATCTCAATATATAGCCTAACATATACAAATATATCACTGTACTAGACACAAATATATTTTCCACTAGCTAGTGGTGGTCATTACATTGTAGTGAAACTAGTAAAGACAACACAGCCTTATGTTACGGCGAAACATGGAGAAACTGCAGCTCTAGTCTCGACAATGCGTTACTTTAGTCTGGTCTTTCTCTTCACTGATTGGTTAGACAGCCTTCAAACTTAGTGGTCAAGCAAAGAAGGGGAGGGGCTCGTTCTGCATACCTAATAGCCGGAGTGAATAACTAATAGCCGGAGTGAATGACTAATAGCCGCGGCTATTAGTCATTCAAAACCGTACGGAATTCTTGCCAAACCGTACGGTTTCCGTACGGTTTCGCACTTTTACCGCGCCAATCTAGGTCCGGATTGTGGCCTTCTTGGCTTTCCATACGTGTTCGACACACTTCCCCTCCTTTTGCTCCGTAGTTACCATACCGAAATATTTTAACAAATAAAGTGAGTTAAAAGCGATCCGGATTGGACTACTTTCTTCGAAGAATGCTGCAGCTTGATTAGAAAAATAAGAACACAGTGTAGGAGGGATAGGCAAAGTCCAGTAAAACATGCATGTTTTGACAGTGAGTTGGGTAAAGGATCGAATATATATTGTTACGTATTTTAAGCACATAAGCTGCCCCCACATAGCCACTACGAAGCAGGATCGAACACACAAGCTGCATTACCGCCACCTAGCCACTACTGCCACTTCAGGGTGCGGTACGGTTCGGTTCGCAAAGGTGCGGTACAGATTGCGTTTCCACCGCCAAAAGTGAAATTACTTAATGAAGAATGTCTCCTTAACATACAACAGTATTATGCCATTATTAACTAAGTTTGTTAAAGTCAAAGTTAGTTTATATTTTTTAATCAGGTAACTGTGACAGTCCTGAGCTGTCTTGCTTCCCTTCTGCTGGCCTCTGTTCTTCTTCCAGGGAAGCTGATGGCTGGCCACCTCATTGAGGGATTGAACTCACCTGGAAGGCTGGTGCTGCCTGGCACCCAACTGGGTTTTGTTTGGGGTTGTTATTCTAGCCCTTTAGCATACTCATAGTTTAGTTTAATTGTAAACACCACTCTACACTACAGAATGCTGATTTGAGGGGTTTTTCGAGTTACTAAATAAATGTAACGTACATTTAACTGTTACTGTGTGGACCTCCCGTTCTTGGTTGTGCTCTTCAACGAGCAGGACAGAACATAACTGACAAAAACCATAAACAAAGTTGCTTGGACCCCAAAATCTGTGGCACAAAATAATTTGCAACATTTCCCTCAAGCAACATAAATGGCCATACAATAAAGAATATGAAGACACATTTTTGGCATAAAATAATAATTTTGAGTGTGTGTGTGTGTGTGTGTGTGTGTGTGTGTGTGTGTGTGTGTGTGTGTGTGTGTGTGTGTGTGTGTGTGTGTGTGTGTGTGTGTGTGTGTGTGTAAACAAAAAAAAAATGGCCATGGATCATTCCCACACGATTGTCACCCCAGAACCTATTCTTCAAATGGTCCAAATTGATTGTCCAAATTAAACTGTACTGGATTATAACGACAGTTGGCATCATGCAATAATTTATGAATTTGGAATTTTACTTGTTCCTTTGCATGGGGTGGCAATCGTTGCAGGGAAGGAAGTATCCCTTTAAAAAAGTGCTCATCCTCAGAGAGGATGAGAGGCACAGGTGCGTTCTGCACCCTCAGCACCTCCAGGAGGCACCTCTCGATCTCCGTCTCCCTCTCCCCTTCGGTTTTGTGTCCTCACTGTTTCAAATGGAAGCAACATTTTTGTGTCAGGTAACAGACAAAAATACATTCAACATAAAAGGCTATGAGTAAATAACTTACTCAGTCATACTCATAACATACCATTCATGCATAGGGACCCTCATGACCACATAAAACAAAGTGTAGCATAAAATAAATGTATAAAATAAATGTAATTTCTCTCATGTTAAATGCCATAACTGGGGCAATAGGAGGAGTGGGGAAAGCAGCAGTTGGTGGTGGTGGTGGTGGAATGGGTTCAGAGGCAGCAGCAGCCTCCGGCTCCTCACAGCTTAGATCTTATGAGGTGTCAAGAGGTAGTTATCAATCTATAGAACAAATCATGCTGTGTATGGGCGTGCGTGTGTGTCTTCTGCCTTCTACCGGAACAAAATCAACTCCTCTGCCTCAAACCCCAGGAAACTGTTTTCCCTGTTCTCGTCCCTCCTCAACCCTCCCTTACCCCCACCTCCTTCCTGCCTCACTGCTGATGACTTTGTTAACTACCTTACCCAGAAAGTGAAGGACATTAGTTCCTCTTTTATCCCTGCCTCCATTCTCCCTCCTCCCATCCCCTCCTCTGTCTTTACCCAATTTATCCCTCTCACCTCTGACGAGGTCAACAGAATAATAACATCTAACCATGCCACCACCTGCCCCCTTGACGCCATCCCCTCCTCTCTCCTCCAGGATGTCTCAAGCGATATTGTGCCATCTCTCACATCAACTATCAATTCCTCCCTCACTTCAGGCATTGTTCCAGCGTCTTTCAAGACTGCCAGAATAAAGCCTCTCCTCAAAAAACCAACTCTTAATACCACCGACATCCAGAACTACAGACCGGTATCTCTTATTTTGTACCTGTCTAAAACACTGGAACGTGCCGTTGCTAACCAACTGTCCTCCTATTTCTCATCTAACAACCTCCTTGACCCTCACCAGTCAGGCTTCAAGAAAGCACACTCCACCGAGACGGCTCTCCTCGCGGTGACTGAGTCCCTCCGTGCTGCCAGAGCCCCGTCCCTCTCATCGGTCCTCATTCTGCTCGACCTGTCAGCAGCATTTGACACGGTGAACCACCAGATCCTTCTTGCCACTCTTGCCGAACTTGGAATCGCTGAATCTGCTCTTTCCTGGTTCACATCCTACCTGACGAACCGCACCTATCAAGTGACATGGAATGGCTCCTTGTCCAAACCTTGCACGCTCGAAACTGGTGTCCCTCAAGGCTCTGTACTGGGGCCTCTTCTGTTCTCCCTCTATACCAGGTCTCTGGGCTCGGTAATTGCATCACACGGCTTTTCCTATCACTGCTATGCTGACGACACTCAGCTATTTCTCTCTTTCCCCTCATCTGAGAAAACCCTGATTGCAACACGCATATCGGAATGTCAGGCGGATGTCAGCACCTGGACAACTGCCCATCACCTGAGGCTTAACCTCAACAAAACCGAGCTACTCCTAATCCCAGGGAAAGACTGCCCACACATGGACTTACTGGTCACCGTCGAGAACATTACTGTATCTCCCTCTCCAACTGCCAGAAACCTTGGTGTGGTATTGGACAACCAGTTATGCTGCACTGCAAACATCACTGCGGTCGCCCGATCCTGCAGATTTGCACTTTGCAACATCCGCAGAATCCGGCCCTTCCTCACAAGGGAAGCAGCTCAGCTTCTAGTCCAATCACTGGTCATCTCCCGCCTCGACTACTGCAACTCACTCCTGGCTGGACTTCCTGCCTCTGCGATTAAACCTTTGCAGCGCATCCAGAATGCGGCAGCGCGCCTCGTGTTCAACCTACCAAAGTTCTCCCATGTGACCCCCCTGGCTCCCTGTAGTAGCTCGCATCAATTTTAAGACGATGGTACTGGCATACAAGGCAGTCGATGGAACTGCCCCTGCCTACCTCCAAGCATTGCTAAAGCCACACACCCCTGCTCGATCCTTCCGCTCGACTACCTCAGCTGGACGACTGGAACCACCATCGCTAAGAGCTAGCAAAGGTCGATCAGCAAAGTCACAACTTTTCTCGGTTTTGGGGCCTCAGTGGTGGAACGAGCTCCCTGCCGCTCTCAGGACCACAGAGTCGCTCACTATCTCTCTCAGAGTTCACCTCGACTCTGCATAGCCACCTTTCCTCTTCTGACCACCATTATACACTGTATTGTAGTGTATTGTATTCCATTGTATTGTAGCACTTAACTGTGTAGCAACTGCAGCAGCTGCTATCATGTCTGTAATACGGGGAATTGATTAGCCTAGCGATTGTGGTACTTGCACTTGGTTCTATGAACATCCTTTCTGTACCGACAGCGATATATTGATGCACTTCTTATGACAAATGTACTTATTGTAAGTCGCTTTGGATAAAAGCGTCTGCTAAATGTAAATGTAAATGTCTTCACTTATCGATCAACCTCCTAGGTCACTCGCTGTCCCTCTTGCTGCCTCTGAACCCTGGTCCCCGACTGGGTAGTCTGCAATCCCGTCTACCTCGACACCCAGCATCATATTACTACTGGTCTCCCTCGGAGTAACAAATGGGCCGAGGAAAGACAGGATTGCAGAGTACTTCCACGTCTTCAACGGGCCTGCTGCTGACCCACTCCTCTTTCCTGCCTCCTGCCTGCGTCTCTCCTTGAGGTAGGTGTCCCTCAGGACCTTCCACTTTCGTCGGCATTCCTCCTCTGACAAGAAAAAAGCCTACGCTGTGTAATTCGAACTGAACTGTTGAATGCTAACTGCTCACTAACTAGCTTGGTTCAATTGATAGCTGGAATAAAGTAACTTTTAAAGTAAAGTAAATCCAAAAAGACTTACCAGTTAGCCCGACCTCCTGGCTCACCTTCAGCCAAGCCTTGGTCTTGACCGTCCGGTCCTTATAACTGGCCAAGGTGGTGTTGAAGATCTCCGGGAATGCGGAGACTGAAATGATGAGCTTTTCCTCCATTTTAGCGGTTTGATCTGGATCAGGTAGTGAACTCTAGGTCACTCCAAGGGAGTATCACTGATTGGCTGTTACGGCATGTCGCTCAGTGGCAACGCTGTTGAATGCTGATTGTCTGTCATCACGCGTTTGCTGCCAAAAAGTTGAAATATTTCAACTCGAGCAGCATTTGTCGCTGCTCAAGTCAGATTTTAGCATAATATAGTTATAGAGAGCAACCATTCATAAGCCCCCCCTCCCCCAGAGATGGCACGCACACACACACACACGCATATATATACACGCACTGAATCTGTAAAAGAAATATCATAAGAAGATACAAATAACTGTTTTCAAATTGGATAAATGATCAGCCATTACATGAAAGGAAAGACAGTTCAGAGTTTTGTCAGTTTGTAAGTCACTGGGCACTTGTGGTGGGGGCAGGTAACTGGGCGCTTGTTGTTGGGGCTGGTAACAGGGCGCTTGTTGTGGGGGCTGGTAACGGGGCTCTTGAGGTGGGGGCTGGTCACTGGGCACTTGTGGTGGGGGCTGGTTGGCTCTAGCCCTTGTTTCGACAGGAACCTGCATATGGCTTCTGCGGCTCCTTCCCCTAGTAGTCATACTGTGGTCATTGGATGCTGATCTATTGTCCTCTTCATCCAACTGTTGCATATTCTTGAAGAAAGTTGTCCAATCCCGGGTTGCTTTTAACTCATATTATTTATAAAGTAGGCATGTTTCGGTATGGTAACTGAAGCTTAAGGGAGGGAATTGTATCTAACGCGTGTGAGAGGAAAATACCGTGATCTACTTCAAGCCCCCCGGGCTTAGGCCCGGGTGGCTTTCTGCGCTGTCTACCTATTGATCTCTGCCTCTGGAGTTCGAAATCACCCGCTAGAAAGGACGTCAAGTGGGCGTGGCCTAGTGGGCGTGGCCGGGGTGACGTAATGGCTTCGGCTTCTTCACCTAACTAAAGGTGATGCCTTCTGTGGTGGAGCAGCCTTCAATAAGGTCTTGCTCCCCTTGTGGCTATGTGAGGGTAATGCAGCTTCTTAAAATACTTAACAATCCCTCTTTGGTCATCTCAGATGACCATACAATAATATTTTTAATCATAAACACCATTTACCACACCGAAAACATAGTCAAAGTAGGATAAATCATCAACACCATCAACCGTGTGGGAACAACTTCATCGAATAGAGAAAAACCACTACGCGTCCCCATAATACTGAAACGGTATTCACATTGTGGGTCTCATAGGAAATACAGGTCATTATTTAACAATACAACAATGAACATATATCTTGTTATCATACAATCATATGGTCAAACAACACACAAACAAAAGTAATCCTAAGCTAATACCCTTCGGTTATGTGCTACAAGGTCATACAATTTTCAACATGTGCAAAAGTAAAGTAAAAATTGGTAGTCATAATACAATTTTAAAAATTCTAAATGATTGATAGGCTAGCATGGATTTGGGTGGTTCAGGTGATCTTCGTGTATTGGTGCGCTGTTGCATGTGGGTGGTTTTGGGCGTTGTTATTATCGTAGCCATTGTTTCTTCTGTCGCCGTCGGGCCTGTAATTCATGAACCCAAGACTCGTCCCTCCTTGTCAAGGGCTCAGCTCACAGAGAGGTTACTTTTACATCATGGGAGCCTCCAAACAGGTTCTCCGTCGTCGTCGTGTCAGCAACAGGTGGCCTGTAAACAACCGTCTCAAAGAAGATCAACAGTACCATTATCAATGCAGCGATTCAGAAATAACGGGTTGCACTCGCAACAAGTAACACTACACAATAACAAACATAGTCTGGTATGGTTGTTTTAAAATTTGTTATTCAAGTAAATCCGGGATATTGATTATCTTATATACAGGCGATTCTACTAGAATAGTATAGGTGTTGACTATTCTACATATTACAGCTGGATAGGGTCGGGCCTAGGGTTGCCAACCGTCCCGTAAAATACGGAATCGTCCCTTATTTGGCAATTAAATGTTGCGTCCCGTATTGAACCAATACGGGACGCAATTTGTTCCGTATTTCCATAAATGTCCAATACACATGTCTGTCACACACACAAATACTAAATCTAACAATAATGATCAAAACAAAACACAGGGAATACTACGGTCAGCAAAATTGTCGCGGCGGGATCTACGCAAGACCCGCTCCGGTCATCTGTGTGTCTGCGCATGCGTGTGGTGGTCACTGTTGCCTAGCGACAGACACCACACACCGGCGCTGCTCACAAAACCCGCGCCTTTTAAAAATGTCCACTACACCCGATACTCCACCACGTCCTCAAAAGCGTAAACGCTTGCAGAAGTACGGACGTGAGTGGGAAGACGCACATCCTTGACTGGACAGCGTCAGTGGAGATGTTTACAAGGCAAGTTGTCAAATATGTCGGCGAGTGTTTTCAGTGGCGCACGGTTGGCTGTCTGACATCAGACAGCATGCAACAGGAGAGCAACACTGCAGACACGAAAGATCACAGAAGACCCAAGCGTCAGTGTCACAGTTCTTCATACCCCAATCATCTCCTGGGGCCGGTTGCACCAACTGGGCGTAACTAAGCCTGGTCGTAACTGCTAAGTAGGTCTTAGTTACGACCTGGCGTTAGAATGGAACTAACGCCGGTTGCACCAACGGGACTTACGCCTGGTCTTAACTACGCCCGGTCTTAGCCATGCGCGGCCATGTGAATGTTCCATGGTATGCGCATATCACCGCGTTGCTAGGATACCTCGTGACAACAGCTGTTTACTATTTTTCTTGACATGCTGTTGGACCCCGAAATTAATAATTCATTCGTTCACTCATTGTCATTCATCAATTGTGTTAATGCCTAACAATAAAACACTGCAAACGAATATAATTAAAATATGTATTTGTAATGTCTGGTTTACGACGAGCAGGCATTTAGACGGGAATGGTTCTGTAGGAGAGATTTGTTTAATGTGTCGGCCTATATAAAACATATAAACATAGTTAAAACAACATTCACAACTGATTATAAGTTGAGAACGGACTAATCGGCCAGCGATATCTTCCCGACAGGCAGTCGATCTGTGAACACTGATCATATCGCCGGCTGTGCTTTGAAATGCAGTTTAGCGAAGCGTTGCAAGGATGGTGGTAAAGCTGCATTGGATTGGATGTAATTGCTATAGAAACAGCCGGAATTTCAACTCTACGCCTGCCCCTGACCAGGCGTAGGATTTACGCCTGGTCTAAAGTGAAAAGAACGCTAAGCCCAGTTGGTGCAACCGGCGTAACGGTTAGGTTGGACTAAAACGCCAAGTTACGACCAGGCGTAGTTACGACCAGGCTTACGCCCAGTTGGTGCAACCGGCCCCTGAGGTTGATACGGTATGGGACATTATGTTGTGATTGATTTCCTATCTGGTTGTGCTTTTGCCAGAACATCGCAGTGCATGGGCAGAGCCTATTTTAGTAAACTGTTGTGGTTTGATTGATTGTTTAGGATGTTGAGTTTTAAAAGTCGAATGAACGACCATTTATTTAATATACAGAAGTATATAAATATTATATATGGCCATTTAAAGAACAAATCATACTAATGGATTATCAGTTAATAAATAAATAAATACATTTGTTAAAAGAAAACCTTTATTCTTTAATATACATACATTTCCTAGATTAAAAATGTTTGTAGAGCTTTCTGTGTATTCTGTGTCACAATTTTTATATTTTTGAGGAATGCAGTTTTCAGTGATCATTACATCAATTATATTATTAGTGTGGATTAACTGTTTGGATGACCTGACTTCTTTTCGAGTGACAAGACAGGCAGCAGACAAATGTTCAATTTGATCAACAATATGTCATCCCACTCCTCCTCTCTATATTACCGCAGCTGAGGTGACACAGGTGTACCACACAGTAAGACCCAACCTCAGCTACAACAGTGTTGACTGTGCACATAAACTGAATCAAAAGATTCTCCTGGATTCAAAAATTAAAAAAAAAAAAAGTATAAGGACAACAATGGCAGAGTCAGTGGTTAAAGATGTCCTTGCTCCAAAGGCAGTGGCTGATGTTCTCAAGGCCCTAACATCAGATAAACCCCTCCCATTTTCCATTCAGACAGATGCATCAAATAAAGGAAACAGGAAGATGTTCCCCCTTGCTGTTCAATACTTCAGTCCAGAATGCGGGGTCACCAACAAAATGCTGGATTTCATTGAAAATGCAGATGAGTCCGCTGCTGGGATTGTAGCTCTCACAGAGCAGTCGCTTGACAAATTTGGCTTATCGTTGGATCATGTGACAGCATTTAGTGCACTGCAGACAACACAAATGTGAATTATGGAATTCACAACTCTGTCTTCACCAACTTGAAGAAGTAACAAAAAGATCTGCTGCAAGGAAACTGCGATGCCCATATTTTGCACAACACAGTGAAGCATGCTCTTGACCAGCTCACTGTAGATGTGGAAAATGTTGTGCTGAAGGTCTATGCCTTCTTTTCCACATCTGCCAAACGAAGAGAATCACTCAAAGAGTTTTGTAGGTTTTATGATGTTGAGTTCCAGGAAATTCTGCAACATGTCACAACCAGGTGGCTCTCCCTTAATCCAGCCATCACCCGGCTAATGCAAACCTGGATTGCACTGAAATCGTACTTCATCAGCCTGGGGGGAGGAGTGTCCTAAACAACTTCGAGCATTGTTAAAGTTCAGTGAGGACTCAACTGAGGAAGATGGAGACATTGTGGAGGTTTACCTTCTTTTCTGCAATAATATCCTCTCTCTCTTTGAGGAAGTTGTAAAGAAGCTGGAGAGTGATGAAACCACCTGTGTTGAGTTATATTCCATCATGGAAAACTTCAAGCAAAAGCTCACACAGAGACGAGATTAACAGTTCTATGGCTACTTAACTAAATTGAAGCTGCAGCGTCTCCGTCCACTTGATGCTGACATGGCAAGGGCAGATTTTAGTGCATTCCTCAACACAGCACTTTTCGGAACACTACTGGTTGTTCTCACTGCAACCTCTCTCTCTGCACCATGGCACCATGACCTTTACTGACATTGAGAGGGTGACCACCAAGCTCAACCTCATCCATAAAGTCAACATGGATGAACTTTATGATGAATGCTCCACAGCAAAACCCATTCTGAAGAGGCTCAAAGAAGATGCTGAAGATGAATGGAAGTCCAAAGGTGTGGCTGCCAGGTGGGTGGCTCTCTTTCGAGTAGCTGACCTGCCAAACATGTTGTCTATCACCAGACACATCCTGAGCATCCCAGCATCCACTGGATGTGTGGAAAGGATCTTCTCCAGAATGGCCAACAAATGGAGTGACTGCAGGAACAGGTGCTCCACAGAGCTCATGAGAAATGAGCTCCTGATCACTCTCAACTTTGAGCAGTCCTGTTCAGAGTTTTACAACAGCGCTTTAAAAGACAAAGAGTTACTCAGTGCTGCAAGGAGTAACAAGAAGTACACCTGGAAAAAGAAGTAACAGTTTTGAGGGGAGGAGTAATGTTGAGGGAAGGAGTAATGTTTTGCACTCTCTTTTTTTACATAAGTTTATAAGTGTTTTTGTTGTTTATTTGTACTGGTTTTTTTTGTAAAAATGTTCAAAGAGAGTCCCTATAGTTATGCATTTAAAAAGTAACATGAAGTTCTCAGTTTATTTAGTTTATATTTTAAAAGTTCATTGCTGCACACGCCACACAAAGAGATTTCATTCAAGATTTAATTGACTGCACTTTATAAAAGAATGTTATGTGGTAATAAAGCATTTCAAGCTTTAAGTATGACTAATTCCTTTCTTGATCAACCCTTTACTAAAAACACCAGCACAAAATAAAACATACCACTGCTGCGGGCGCCCCGCCCCACAGGAGTCGGGCCCGTGGTGGCCGTCCCTTATTTTAGTTTCTGAAAGTTGGCAACCCTAACTGCAGTGCATCTGTAACTTGCTAGTTTGTGTTTTTGAATGTACCCAACCTAAGTGGCTGTCATTTTCAACCTTAATTTATATTTTTTGAATTTCATACATAGGTTAATCACTCCCAACGGCTGAATGACAGTCAACTGAAGCCATGGGTGGTGGTGAGGAACGACGGTGTAGTGATGGGAGCCCACTGTAACTGCACAGCAGGACTTGGGGAGAGTTGTTCTCATTTGTCAGCTGTGCTCTTCAGACTGTGGGAAAAAAAAAATCAGCTGCACGTCCAAAAAATGCAAGTGGACCTCTCCCAGTGAGGATGCTGGGAAGAATGTGGAGTACCAACAGGGAAAGGACATCATATTCAACAGTAGTCAACAAAATAAAAAGGGGAATTCCACCAAGGGTACATCTGCGCCCCCATCTTTCCCACCCCTGACTGCTGCTGAGCAAGCGCAGTTCTACCAAAACCTCTCTCAGTGTCGGACTCAAGATGGGAAGTCCTGCAGACCTGCTGTTCTGTCAGTTGTTCCCGGGTATGCCACAACCTATGTACCAAAGGCTGTCAAGCTTGATTTACCTGAACCCCTTACCAGTTTGTACGACAAGAAGGCAAGAGACCTGAGCCTGGCTGAATTACAAGAGCGTGCAGAAGGAATATTTGATGACTTGACTGTCACTGAACAACAGGTAGAGAACATATTATTTTTACTATTGACTGAAATCTAAGATCTACCATGTTATGTGCACATGTGCTGTGTGTGCTGCTAATTTGCAATGTAAATGAGTAACTGAGTAACTGGATTGGCATGTTTTCTTCAGAGTGATATTGTAGAGGAGGAGACGCAAGCCCAGTCCAAGTCCAGAATTTGGTTTGATCAGAGGAGTGGTAGGGTGACAGGATCTACCTTCAGAGCAGCAACAAGAACAGACCCCAGAAAGCCAGCAGTGTCTCTCATAAGACAGATATGTGACCCAAAGTCCCATGTTTTCAGCAGTGAGGCTACCAGGTATTCATGAGCATAGAGAAGTTGTGAGGTGAATGAACAGAGAGGGTAAATGCAGTAAGTACTAGGCTATTCTTTAAAAAAAAAAGAGCAGAAGGGTAAACCAAGTACAGCAGTAAACATTTTGTTAAGGGCAGGGAAGTAGTAATGTGGGGGGCATTACTATTGTCCAAACCTAATATTTACATTCTTTCTTCAGTTGGGGATGCAAGAATGAAGAACTTGCCAGAAAATACTACGAAATGCAACATCGTCTATCACACAGAGATGTCCTGATTAGACCAGCCGGATTTAAAATATCAACTCTCCAACCCATTTATTGGGGCCTCACCGGATGGGTATGTTTCCTGCAGCTGCTGTGGTACAGGGGTTATAGAAATTAAGTGTCCATTTTCAGCAAAGGACCTTTCTATCAGTGAAGCTGTACAGTCTGTTGGACACTTTTGCCTGGAACAAGATTCCCAAGGAAAAATTAAAGTTAAGCGAGACAATGCATACTTCCACCAAGTCCAGATGCAGCTATTTGTTACGGAATGTGATTACTGTGATTTTATTCTGTGGACGGAAAAAGATGATTCACTCTTTGTGGAACGCATTACATTCGACTCAGAATTCTTCCAAAAATAACTTGAACTTGCTCGTACCTTCTTTATAAAATGTATAATCCCAGAGTTGTTAGGCAAATGGTTTTCTGCACCAAAACAAGCAACTGCAAACACCAATCCCCAGCAACAGTGGTGCTACTGCCGCGCACCTGCGGCAGGGAACATGCTTGTTTGTGCCTCAGGGTTCTGTGCCGTGGAGAAGTTCCACCAAACCTGCCTTCGGATGAAAAGGGTACCGAAACAGTGGGTGTGTCCAAGCTGTAGGAAACTAATCAATGCCCAAAAAAAACCACCTTAATTTCTTAGTCTTACTTAATTACACAATGTGTGAATATGAACTAGCTGATGAAATGTAAATATTTAATTGGTTAATAAAAACTGTTAAGCCAATGTTGTTCTCTTCTGTGTCTGACTGTCTGTAGTAGTATCTGTAGCGATCATAAAACATGGATAGATCATTCAAATCTAGTGAGTGAGAAAGGTAGTCACAACAAACAAGTGAGAAGCAATCAAAAAGGTTTATTTTCTGTTGGCACACAAATTCATCACTCAAAGGGCACCACAGAATCTGGTACATTTGTTAGTCCACAACATACACTCACAATTTTATCAAGATAAGTAACATCATTTTCTGTCTCTATATCTGTGAAAGTTATTGGCACAGTGTTTTGTAAGATAGTATATTTCTGACGAAGTACTCCTATGACTCTTTCAATGTGAATTCTTAAAGAGGCTAGAGATCTTGTATTCTCTATGTCAACAGGATCTAACTGTACTTTCCCACGAGTAAATGCTGGAATTTTTAATTCAGCCTGACACCTTTCAACAGACTCTTTCACCAGAAACCCCCTGTCTGCCAAAACAACATCTCCTGGGAGAATATTGGGTAAAAAATTACTGTGTTCTGTAATGAACTTATCACTGGTGCGACCTCCCCATCCAGTAGAAATGAAAGAAATTGTACCTTGAGGGCAAATGGCAATTAAATATTTCATGGTGTGATGTGATTTGTATTTTGAGTAACACTGTGCACTGGGTCGCAATCTACTTGGTTTCTCTAGAAATATTACAAAACAATCTATGATACAAACAGTCTTCTCGTAGCCGCCATTTCTAAATACATATGGAAGAGATGTTCTTAGAGATTCTCTTTCAGGCCACACCACTAGAATTGGCACCAGTCTACAATAAATCAAATTAACACAGTGTTTGAAGTGTCTGGAGACAGTAGTTGGGTCAATGCCAAAATAAAAACCTAAAAAGTCAAATGTCAAGTTCATTCGCAGCTTCATCAAAGTCAACATGTATTGTTGAAAACATGTTATCGATGCCTTAAGTTTGAGAAATGGAGTCAAATATTGAAAGATGGTCATCAGACATGTATAGGTTGCTAACCCAGTGAGGACATTCACCTTTTTACCATCATTTTGCAAACTTATCTCTGTCAGGGTCTTCCTACTTATTTTGTCCCTTAACAACATATTTTCAGTTCTTAGAGCTTGGCATTCTAGCTCAAGAGACTCGATGCGCTTACTACAGGTGTCAGAGGTGCATGGTGGTGTTGCTGGATCAGGCTGGACAGGATCTTCATCACCTGAGTCTTCCAAAGGATCTGTGATGGGGGGCTCTATGACTTGGTCTTCTGTGATGGAGGGCTCTGTGGTTTGGTCTTCTGTTGCTGCATTGTTTTGGGGAAAATCAGTTGATGCCCTGATGAAAACACAGAAGCAGCAAATGAAGTTATCATGCATACAATACTGATGACAATGACATGTTTACACGTTTACAGTTTGGGATGCTTTGGATAAAAGCGTCTGCTAAGACACACTTTTGCCAAATGATTTATTTTCTAACATGAGCTCTGTGCCATTTTATGAATGGCACACTCACACACATGTATCACTGAAATGACTTCAATTCTCAAATGATTTAATGTTGTATCGGCACACGAAGCTAAAATCACATTTTGGGTTGGGTTGTCATAATTTCATTCACCACTAGATGTCCCTAGCGTACTCATTTGAAGCTTCGAGCACGAACCACTTTGGTGGTTCATCTGGCTGAGAGGCTTTGACGTTTCATGAGGCATCATCTCGGCACCACTAGTTCTGACCATCGGCGTCGGCAGACCCTTTTCACCGGGGCACGTGCCCCGTTGTGGATCTGCGGTGCCTGGGTATGCCTGGGCACTGATTTTTTAAATAATTAATTTATTTATACCTTTAATTTTTTGACTCATCTGGCAATCTACAGAATGCATGCTTGCATTTTTTTTTCTTAAAATAGGCCTATAGACTACCACTTTCGTTAGAATTTAAGTCCGACATACGGATGTTGCAGCCGGAGAGTTGCCTGTAACACAGAGCCAGGAGTTCGTCATATCTTAGGCTATCTTTCAGAAACACGGTACTAGTCCTCCTAGTAAAGACACACTAAAACATTGATTGTACAAAATTTGACACCCTGAAGAAATTTACTATTTGAATTACGTCAATAGAATGCATGGTGCCCCCCTCATTGGCCGGCCGCTGCAATGAAATGTACGTGACGAATGCACACACTGAGGAGAGAATCATTCTCCTTGATATCGACTTTTTGAACCTGTCCAGCACAGCGTCAGCGACCATTCACTCCGGCCGGCGTGAAGTGAAGTAAACAGTAAGCGTTACATTTTTATCCTCTGGAAGCATAGAATGTCTAACAAATGTGTATGCCTTTCATCAAATAAGGTGAAGGGGCGTCTCTGAAGTGGTGTTATTAGCTAATGTGGTCACGTCTGTCGTTATGCTATAGTAGCCAGACAGTTCGCTAATATATTAAACTGTAGCGATAACTGTTTAAGCTGGACCTGTTTATCGGTGTTTCTCGATTCTTTACGTTCGTGTTTTCAGGGGGTGATGATCCCGTGATGGGGTATCCAAGTTGTCTTGTCAGCTTAGTTAGCTAGCTATCGGCATACTGTATAAGACATCTTCTCAAGTTGCCTGGAACCAATGGCACCGATGTTATACTAGCGCAATTCAGTGTCGGCGCTAAGGGGGGGCATTTGGGGGCTGTGCCCCCCCTAGCGGTCATTAATGCCCCTCCTACCACAGGTCATTATTTCATTTATTTTCCCGATAATGACCGGCGTTCTATACATTATCCCTTACTTATTACACGGGTCTTCTCAATGCTGTGGAACGCTCCGTTCACTTGCATGGGTCCTTCACAACTTCGGGCCAAGTATGACCTCTGTCAAGGTAAACAAAGGATTTGTTGCCTCTCATGACGTCTTTGGTATCACTCCGAAAGTATTCCGTAACTTGTCAACCCCAGAGTCTTCGGTTGCTTAGCAACGTCTTTGGCGGACTATTTCTCTGCCCACATATTAAATGTGCAAACTGTAACTTAAAATAAATGAACGGGGAAATCACATCAATTTGTTTGTGCATGCATAGCAGGTTAGGCTTGGTTAATGCTCATTGGTTAGGGTTAGGGTTGCTAACTCCCCTAGGCTGAGTAAACTTGTTACATTTGATTTCAAAATAACGTTGTTGAGCTGCAATGCGCAGCCGCAGAATCCTGGTATTAATCGAAAATTACAGTTGGTCCTCCTATCATAGACGAAAGTTAGCCTAACTAGCTAATTATCACCAAACATGGATTTACGAAAATGGCTTAGACCTCCTGCTCCTCCTCAGCCAGTAGCAGACTGTGACACTCCGGCCACCACCACTAGTACAACCACGGTCTCTGAAAGCCAAGCTGGCCCTTCTGCTAACGCAAGCTCCGGGCAACCGCAAACGGATTTAGCCGGTGCAGCCATAGATCAACGACGATCTACAAGCCCCCCAAGTCAGCGGACAGCGGTTGATGATCTCGGGACTGACAGGCCTGTCCAAATTGTGTTAAAACAGTATCCTGTAACTCTTTACAATGGTAAGGGGAGATGTTTTCCGGTTGTTAATTTATTCACTTCTTGAAGCCAGCCCTGGCTTTCATTATAAGGCCTACTAAGCAGGTAAAATGTTGATTAATGTTTGCTTTGTCTATCTATTGGTGTTTAATAGGCTTGTATACGTATGGCATTGTGTCATTTCTGCCTGGTGCGTGGCTTGTTCAATAGGCTACTTTCTGCCACAATGCGTGCCTTCTGTCAGCGGTCCTGTTCTGTTATATGTTGTCAGGGGTGTTTTTGATTATTGTGGAGGCTGTTCTCTAAGGTTTATAAACAGTGCCAGGCCTACTTAATGTTTTTTTTGGAGGTTCATAAACTGTTGTGTGTGTGATGTGAATAAACTATTTATGACATAGCAAAGGTGGTTAAACTGCACTTATTTGCGTTTAGCATTCACGACAGCCCTCCCCCTTTTTTTGCGTTAAAATATTTCACAAACGGCAGTGCCCCCCCAGCTGGCGACCCATGCCCCTCCAGTAGATCTGCTCTGGAGCCGACTCTGGCGCAATTTATAACAGAATACAACACTCGGAGGTGGAAGCTGTTTTGTACGCTATTGCTTTTAAAAATAGCCCAGTGCATGCTTAAATAAGCAGGCTGGCTTAAGCAGCTCAAGCACACGTTGGTCTCAAAATTGAAAATGAATGATTCTGAAATTATTCTCATTCTGGTGTTTTCTGCTCGAGTAGGCCTACAGACAAAAGCACAGACATTAAGGGGGCATGATGACATACAGGTGGTTACTTTCAAGACAGTAGAAACATAATGTAGAAAAAAAAAACAATTGATAGGTATCATTCATAGCATGCATATAGACGAATGTCCTGTTTTTACTATTCGTTTTTTTGGTGTGTCAGGTATGTAGAGAGTTATGGAAGAAGTATGTTGTACTAGTAGGCTATGTTATTTTATGATCTTTTGCTGGCATTGAATTATTTGTTATCTCAGTGACCGGAACTAGATATAACAGCCTACTGTATTAGTTATGATTTTGATCTCAATTCAACTCAAACAACATTGTTCTTGTAGATGGACATCAGAAAGTTATTCGCTCGGAGCAGGGATAAAGCAGCAAGGAGAAATGAGAGAGGTACGCTAGGTAACAAGGCAATGCAAACCACTTTTAGGTAACAACCCAGTTGAGTTGACCACTGGTCACTAGCCCAAGCCTAACAGTTACATATCTGTCCAGACAAAGAGGAGCAGCAGAGTGCCGGAGGAGGTGACAGAGGAGTTGAAGGAAAAGGTGAAGGAGAGAGGGATGTTGATGAGCACGAGCAGAGGTGATATGACTATTACTTTCATATTAATTAGGAATAACTGCAAACAGGTTATACACAAGTAACTTTACATATGCATATATAAAAATCTAGATAGTGAAAATGCAGACAGGAGACTGTAATATGTTCTTGTTGCTTCAAGACTCAGTGCAGCAGAGTGCAGAGGAGGAGAGGAGCAGATTGAAGGGACGCAGGTAGAGTTGGCATTGAGAGATGACACTGACAGGTGAGATTAGATTTGATTAATTTTATTTGAACTTTTAATGGTTATCTGAGGTAACCATTGATCATATGTTGCACCAGACAGGAGAATCAGAGGGCAGAAGAGAATGAGCTGGTTGAGGCAGGGGAAATGCAGAGAGAGAAGGAAGGACAACAGGAGACAGACAGGCCAGAGAGATCACACCCCAGATATGAGACTGAGAAAACAGTTGCCACAGTGGCAGAGAACATTAGACTGGGGGCAAGAGAAAAAAGCAGTGTCCACAATGTTGAGGGACATACAAGTGATCTTGGGGGAAAGGAGTCTGGCCCAAACCAAGTTAAGTTGTCAAAATATCCCCAGCACAACTTTGGTGCCAAGAATCGATCCTTTAACGCCAACTGGTTTGAAAGCTTTACATGGCTGGAATATTCCAAGTCTAAAGATGCAGCCTTTTGTTTTCCCTGTAGAATATTTGGGAAACATTTGAAGAATGACACCTTTGTAAACACTGGCTTTCAAAATTGGAAAAAAGCTCTGGATGTCTATAGAGAGCATGAGAAATCACCAGCCCATAAGGCAAGCATGGAGTCTTGGTGTAGTTATAAAGCCAGTGCGGCTCATGGCAGTGTTGTCGAGCAGTTGGATTCTGCAAGTGAGCGTGAAATCAAAGAGAGACGCGAGTACCTCAGCCGGGTTGTGGCTGTTACCAAGTTTTTGGGTAAACAAAATATCCCATTCCGTGGCCATGATGAGGGCATGTCCAGCGACAACCAGGGAAACTTTCTGGAGTGTATGAACCTCTTGAAAGAGTTTGATCCTTTTCTTCAGGCATATTCACCACCATCTCACAGTACATACTTATCACCTTCACCCCAAAATGAGTTCATTCAATGCTGTGCCCAAGAGATAATAAAAGCTATCAGTCAAGAAATAAAGGAGGCTGGAATGTTTTAAGTAATGGCAGATGAAGCGAGAGATGGCACCACTGAGCAGCTAGCTGTGTGTGTTCGTTATGTTGCTGTTGCTAGCATTTGCTAGCCATGACAGATTTGAAAGGGTTTGACGCAGAGTCCATTACCACTGCAATTGAAGATCAGCTAAGATTGAATGGCATAGATCATGTGAAGGTGGTTGCACAGGCTTATGATGGCGCCTCAGTCATGAGTGGGACTGTTGGAGGGGTCCAAGCTAAGTTCAGAGAGAACCATCCCATGGCCATTTATGTGCATTGCTATGCACATCAATTGAATTTAGTGCTGTGTTGCACATGTCAAGCCATACCAGAGGCCAGGAATTTATTTGACCTCCTGCAGAATGCGTATACATTCTTTTCAGGCTCCCTTGTTAACCACGACAAGTTTAAGGAGACCCAGAAACAGCTTGGCTTACAGCCTTCTGAGCTGGTACAGCTGTCCAAGACCCGATGGTCGTGCCAGCTGAGGTCAATCAACGCTATGATAGAGAATTTCCCCGCAGTTCTCACGTGCCTGTCCAACATCAGCAACCCCACGGCTGTGGGTTTGCATGCCAACCTTGCCAGGTTCACCACAATTTATCTGTTGATGGTCTTCAAGACTTTTTTGTCTGTGACAGAAAGTCTTCACAAATACCTGCAAAGTGAAACTGTGGACCTGGCAAAAGCAGAGGAGTTTAAATGCGCTGTGTGTGCCACTCTAAAAGAAATGCGCACTGACCCCAAAGCGACGGAGGTATATGACCGTGCAAAGGCCTTGTGCGAAACGCACCAAATCCCTGAGTCATGTGTTCCAAGACAAAGGCAAAAGCAAAGACGCCTGGAGGAGTACATAGTCGAGTCTAGTTGTGGGGCAGCGAGTGACCTAGGCAATGCTGAAAAATTTAGAACAAATGTCTACCTACCTTGCCTAGACAGGATGATTGCGGAGCTGGAGCAACGCTTTTCATCTCTGAACAGCGTTGTTCTGAAGGGTGTTCAGGCCTGTAACCCAGGCTCGAGCACCTTTCTCAAAGAGGAGGACCTCAGAGGTCTCGCAGATCACTACAATGTTGATCTTAAACAAGAGGAGGTGTGGGTAGCGAAACATTACCTGGACGGAAAGCAGGAGAGCCTGCCAATTACTGACATGCAATGTCTTTTCGGTTTACTCGATAATGTCATGTTCCCTACACTGACACAGGTCATTAAAATATGTCTGACCATTCCTGTGTCCAGCTGCAGTTGTGAAAGGACATTCAGCGTACTGAGACGCCTTCACACTTTGTTGAGGAGCACAATGGGGCAAGATAGGCTTCATCATCTTGCCATCATGTCGGTTGAGCGAGGAGAACTCTCCAAATTAAGCCAGTCACAATTGATCGACAGCTTCGCAAAAATGAAGCAGAGGCGCTACCGTTTACTGTTAAAAAAATGAACAGCTCCCCTATCTTTCTGGCCATGATATACACACCTCATAGGATCATCACCATCACACCATCATAGGATGGTCTGAAATAGAAATGATAAACACAGACATGTATGTATGTAGAGGTGTTTTTTTGTTTTTCCTTTTACAGTTGCACATTTCAAGTTTTCAGTTTGCTGACAGATATTTAATGAAGATACGCTTTATGATAATAAATAAGTGCTATAAAATATTTGCTCGCGTGCTTGCATTAATTATCTGTGCCCATGCTTTTTTTAAATAAATAATTGCCCAACATTTTTTTAGCTCGCGCGCTTTGCGCGCTCGCATTTTTTTTTGGTGCCCTATTGTGCCCCTAACCCTAACCCTAACCCTAACCCTGTATGGTATTGGGTGAGCTGACGCCCCTGGTTCTGACTAATGGATCAACAGGTGGTCTCACCGATTTTGGAGTTAATCCAAATAGTTGTTGTGAAGGGCACACTTCTATTCATTGTGAAAAGCTTGATTGCTTGGTCGGTTGAACATCTCAGGAGCTTTATCCTTGAGAAAACAAGCACTGTGAAAGTGCTAGAGCCTTCAGAGCTGTCTGACATGTTCCCATTAACACCTTATGTTTTTAACTCACTTTAACTATGAAGCAAAAGGGAGGGAATTGTATCTAACACGCGTGCAGAAAAGTACCATCGAGCTACTTCAAGGGTCTGCCTATGATTCTGAGCTCAAATCAGACTCCCGCTCTGGTTAGTATCAGGTAGGCGTGGCCTATGTGAAGTGGGCGTGGCCTGCGGGCGTATTATCTCCGCCCTCCTCACTTGTCTAAAGGTGCTGCCATCTGTGGCTGGAGTAGTTATTGCAGCTTGTGTGTTCGATTCGATCCTGCTTCCTAGTGGCTATGTCAATAGTATCCAGCTGCAGCCCCGGAGAAGCTATTGTTAACATGGGCTATTAACATGATGGATAAATGTTCCTCTTTTCTCTTGTTTTTTCTGTGATCAATCATCTCTCTGTAATTAGGACAATTCTGGAGGAAATAGGCCTGCAGCAAAGAGAAAATGGGACAATTTGAAAAGAATATATGAAGTATGTACATTATTGATTTTAACCATGCAAGTTCATAAACACTTTTGCTGAAATTTGTTTTGCTACTGCTGTTGTGGTTAACTGCCATGATGGATTTCCTCTGCCTTAGAATTGCAAGTTTCCAGGGTCAGGAGAGGGAGTAGGTGGGGAAACCCACCGCTGCTGAAGAGAAAAACGGTCTGTCTAGTTACTGGACCAGATGAAATGAGACGGAGAGGTAATAAAGTCTGTCGGCACGAGGACCTTGGATTTATTAAGTAAAGTGGCAACGGTTATACAGAGTCATAAGCGTGAGAAATCGAATATGTCTAAGTCCCTAATCAGCGCTGATGGTTCGTCCGGAGCTTCGCCTCCGTGGAAGGTCTGCTTCAGAAGAAGGTGAAGAGTCTCAGAGTGATACAGTCTTATGCTGTATCTCCTCGTGATGAGGTGTGTGCGTTTGAGATGTGTGTGGTTCTGTGTGTTTTTACTTGACCTTGGCTCCCAGGCACTAGTGTATGCATGTATATCTTCTTGTGTTCCTCCTCACGGGGGAGAGCTTCAGAGCATCTCCTGTTGTGGTCCTCCCGTTCTTGAGGATGACTGGTGCATTGTCTGAGTGTCTACCATCTGCCGGGAGGAGAAATGGGGCCCTGGCTCCGGCCCTGACCTGACTATATTCTCATGTATGTGTTATGTGTTAAAAGTTGACTATATTATAAGGTGACTGCCATGTGATGTGCTCATTAAGCTAGGGTAGGAGTTAGCTATATTTATAATGTACATGTGATGTACTCAGCAGGTTATTTTGCCCAACACTGCCACTTGGCCCTGGTTTGTCCTCATGGATGAAGCATTGGGACAGAAGCATACCATCACCCCCCTGTGTCCTAATTGCCTCCATCCCCGAGAATACACCAGGGCCAAGTACAGCAGTGGTGGAGGACGGGGAGGAGGAAAGACAGCGAGGGCCACAGTCCAGGCAGAGGAAAAGGGACAGAGATGAAGAAACTTCTTGACCTCTTAAAAGAGGACCTGAGGTTCCAAAGGGAGGCAGAGGAAAGAAGAGCCCAGGAGAGCAGGGAAAGAATGGAGAGGCTTTTCTCAATTTTTAGAGAGAATAGCTGACAAGTAATTGTTAACAATAAACGGTATGGCGCTTGTGAGGCTGCCGTGGAGATCTCGTGCAGAAGAAAAGCTTGTCCGTGTTTATGTTTATGTTTTCATGATCGGTGCCACTATGAAAATTCCTTACACCCGAGATAAACTACTAAACATCAGAGCAACATCATTCCTCGGTTGCCACCCTGATTTAAAGGGCTTTCATTCGGATATCCTAAGAAACTCCACGGATTGTAGCCCATACAAACACTCGAGAGCTCGCCCATGGAGGCTACTCCCCCGCTGCACAGCGAGGGGTAATCGAGCCGGCTGCCGTCGCCGCTTGGAGAAGAAAGGGTTCCGTGCACCTTTACCTGGACTAGTACTGGCTAACGTGAGATCACTCAGCAACAAGCTGGATGAGCTTCAACTTCGGTTGAGGACGGACAAGGACTATTCCCATATTACTGCGTCCGGCTTTACGGACACCTGGCTTCACTCCAATATTCCTGACACGGCGGTGAACCTACCCGACTATCAGCTCTTTAGAGTGGACCGCGATGCGACAGCTACGGGGAAAACAAAAGGCGGAGGTGTCTGCTTTTATGTGAGTAACGAATGGTGCAGTGATTTAACAGTCATTGCTGAATTATGTTCCCCCAATCTGGAATTGCTGGCCATACACTGTAAACCTTTCTACTCGCCTAGGGAAATATCTTACATTATCCTTGCGTGCGTCTACGTTCAGCCACAGGCGCACGCTGACACATCGCAGCAGCTTTTAGCTGATCAAATCACGAAAGTGGAGAATAAGTTCCCTAACTCCACATTTGTCATGGGTGATTTTTAACCACACTGATCTGAGATCTGAAATTTCAAAATACTATCAGTCGGTGCGCTGCGCCACCAGGGGACTCTTGATCATTGCTATTCTTTTTTTTTATCAAGGTCTTTTTATTGGTTTTTACATTTTACAGAGAAACAACCTCAAACAACCCTCGCTCCCCCCCCAGATACCAGACATATGCATACAAATGTTACATAACCAGACATCCGTAAAGAAAAATACCGTAAAGAAAAAAAATTGAATAAAGTAAATAGAAATTATACAAATGAAATTGTTTACATTGTCATATTGCCAGCTTCCATCCCCTCAACAAAAGTAAAAAAAGGCTGCCAGATATTATAAAATGTCTCAGTAGACCCTCTTACTGTCTATCTGATTTTCTCCAATTTTAGATGGCACATGACCTCCCTGATCCAATGACTATGTGTCGGTGGAATAGGGTCTTTCCATTTAAACAGTATCAGCCTCCTAGCTAGAAGCGAACAGAAGGCCAACATGTTGACTTCCCTTTTACTAAGAGAGGCGTCTTCGGGGGCCACACTGAACAATGCAATTAGTGGGGATGGTTCGACTACCTTTCCAAGTATCCAAGAGAAGGTCTCAAAAATATCAAGCCAGAACATGTAAAGTCTTGGACATGTCCAGAACATATGCAGCAGAGTGGCGGGATCCTGCCTACATCGATCACATGTGGGGTCTATATCAGTAATCTTAGAGAGTGACTTTAGACCAGTGCAGACAATGAACAATTTTGAATTGTATAACAGCATGTCTAAGACATATGGATGATGAGAAAATTCTCTGTATTATTTTGTGCCACATTTCTTCTGAAATAGGTTCATCTAAGTCTGTCTCCCACTTATTTTTAAGTATGTCCAATGGTGTCAAGTCGTATATATTGAGTTGTTCGTAGATTCTACTCATAGCCCTTTTTTTTAACGATATACAATTGAAAATTAAGTCTAACAGCGAACTGTGAGGGCACGATGGGAAGCAATCGGAATTCAAGACTACAAAGTTCCGAAGCTGCAAATACCTAAAAAAATGTGATTTGGGAATGTCATACTTCTGTACCAGCTGTTCAAAGGAGGCAAAATTTCCATCGATATAGAGATCAGACAGTGAGACCACCCCCTTCCTAGACCAAGCATCAAAGGCTTCATCCATCATTGATGGAATAAACATGTGATTTTTAGCAATTGGTGCAGCCATTAATAAGTCTTTAAGGGAAAAAGATCTTCTAACCTGATTCCAGATTTTAATTGAATGGGTGATTTTACCCTAACTGCTATAGCATAGTAGCACTGTGGAATCCGTGGTTATAGCACTGGTAGTAATATGTTTCAATCTACAGTTTGATTTGGTCATTGTTTTTCTTGTTGGTTTCCGTCGTCCTCAATCGCTCGATTCAACAATACATTTTGGCACTTTTTACTCCCGGATCAGACCGCAGAAAAAGCCTTGGACTTTCCTATCGCCAACATGCCTCCGTATTCGGATATCTCAGGCACGGAGACTGGGAAATGCACAGACTGCACCAAACTGCAACAGACATTGGCTTTATTTTAAACGAGACTAGCAGCAGTAGAAAAATGCAAAGGACTCCTACAGGATACAGTGCCGATGGGTGAGTTTGCTGAGCTCACTCAGATACAGCAAGGTGATCAAAGTTACACTGTATCCTTCCCGAAGCTGGACAAGAGAGAGACAGTTCCAGCTGCGTCTCACTGGCACAGAGTCGGCGCTAAGCCAAAACAACATAGGCCTACCAAAGTGAATCAACAAGTTCACTCAACGCCAAATGCTAAGCTACCCAAAGCTAAAGTTACATGTATCAGCCGGATTAGCCCGTCACTGAAATTAACCCTGCCACTGAAGAACCTGTTCCTGCCACTTCAAGATTCCACGAACGCGCCTGCCACCGATGCACCCCTGAGCCCCGAGATGCGTCCGGACGGACAGTGCGGACAGAGACCAGGAACAACCAGTCGCCACGGAGGCGGGCTGCGCATGTGTCTGCCACCGTCCAACAAGGGCCCATCTCAGAGAAAGCAGATGAACCAGACACTCTGATTATAGGAGACTCAACTATCAAGGATATAACCGGTAAGAAGATCAAAACATGCATCTTCCCATATGGAATGGTTAGTGATATAAACCCTAAACTAGCCAAAATCATATTGGAAAACCCCAAAATCTCACGGATTATTGTGCATGCAGGATTTAATGATATTCAAAGAGAACAGTCAGAACTTCTGAAGAGGGATTACACTGATCTATTGGATACACTGGACAAAATACACATCAAGTCTTTCATCAGTGCCAGGGGAACAGTTGACAGGGGAATAAACAGATTCAGTCGTCTACTTGCACTGAATACATGGCTTTCCAGAGTCTGCAATGAAAGAGGAAGGGGCTTTATTGACAATTTCAACTTATTCTGGGGGCGCAAATATCTTTTCAGAGCAGATGGCCTACACCCAAACAGGTTAGGCTCAAAACTGTTGAGGGACAATCTTCTTTTCTCGCTTTCCCACAAATCTCCATGGTCTGACGCACAGGCCACAATCAGAGCACAGGTTGAGAAGAAGCGAGACTACAGCCTCCCCCGCACATCTACTCTGCCACTATCTGACACACAGATAGCTGACAGCCCACAGCCATGGTCTGACGCACAGGCCACAATCAGAGCACAGGTTGAGAAGAAGACATGTATCAGCCCGTCACTGAAATTAACCCCGCCACTTCAAGAGTCCACGAACGCGCCTGCCACCCATGCACCCCTGAGCCCCGAGATGCGTCCGGACAGACAGTGCGGACAGAGACGGAACAATATCCAGTCGCCATTGAGGCGAGCTGAGAAGAAGCGAGACTACAGCCTCCCCCCCCCCCCCACAAATGTTCTCTATGTCCACTATCTGACACACAGATAGCAGACAGCCCACAGACCTTGAAGAGAGACAACAGCCCGCCCGACGCCATCAACACTGTGCTGAGGGGGGTGGCCGGCTTGGCCGGCTTGGCGGGGAACGACCACCCCCTTCCTCTTCCTCTGCATTACCTCATCGACGATGACCTCCAGCCTCATCTCTCCCACAGCTATCTCTCCAGCCCCAATGTCTCCTCCCTTTACGATTTTCCAGCCGAATATAAGAGACTGGAATATGTTGGAATATCTGCGTCATTGATAGCATTGCCATGTCCTGGCGACAGGCTGATAACTCCCAAGAGGATAGCGCCCCAGCCCCCCCCCTATACTGATAGTAGTCCTGAGTATTACTGAGACAAAAAAGGGTTCAGCCGTAGACACAGTATAAAGGAAGTTTCACATAATCTGCTGAACCCAGGGTTGCCTACGTCAAAGCAGGGAAACCTTCGCATTCATGCTGTAACCACTAAGAGAGTAAACAAAGGGAAACTTAGACACACTGCTAACCTCACAAATCTCTATTGCCTCCAAACCAAAAACAACCTTAAAGCCTATCAACAACACCATCAGGATGGCTCTACTTAATGTGAGGTCTCTTAATAACAAATCATTTTTAGTTAATGATTTTATTACCACTTCTAAACTGGATTTTATGTTTTTAACTGAAACATGGCTGGAACAAATTAACAGTGCAACCGTTCTGATAGAGACAGCTCCTCCCAACTATAACTTTTTTGATGCATATAGATCTGGAAAAAGAGGTGGAGGGGTTGCTGCTATATTTAAAAATGTATTTCAGGGGAAACAGATGTTATTTGGTGATTTTCCATCGTTCGAATACCTTAGTGCTGTATTGAAATGCTCCCCCAGAGTTCTCCTATTAATTATTTACAGGCCACACATATTCTGCAAATTTTTTCGATGACTTCACAGAATTATTGTCTAGCATCTACACAGAATTTGACTGTCTAGTTATAACTGGTGACTTCAATTTTCATACTGATGATTTGAATGACAAGTGTGCAAAAAAACTTTTTGCCATTTTGGACACATTTGAACTGTCTCAACATGTGAAAGAGGCTACTCATCGTAAGGGGCACAGTCTAGACCTGGTTATCACAAAGGGCCTCAATGTTTCTGATCTCTCTGTGACTGATCCTTCCTTGTCTGACCACTTTTGTGTTTTCTTTAACATATCTTTTATTCCCGACATACAGACAAAATCAAACACTGTCAAAAAACGGTATATCAATGAAGATTCTAATGTACTTTTTAAAAAGGCCATCTCCTTGCTACCACCTCTAAACCCATGTTCTGCTGATGATCTTGTAGAAAACTTTAATTAGAAAATTTTGAAAGTCATAGATGTCATTGCACCTTATAAGGTTAAAACAATTTCTGGAAAGCAAAAGGCACCCTGGAGAAAAGCTGCTTCTGTAACAGCACAGAAAAAGGAATGCAGGAAGGTTGAACGCATCTGGCGTAAAACAAAACTTCATATTCACCATGATATCTATAAAGAGAGCCTCCGTGCCTACAATTTAGACTTAAAAAATGCTAGAGAAACCATCTGGGAATTTTCTTTTTCTCCAATATCATTAAAACCAACACTAATAATGCAAAAACCCTATTTGCAACTGTTGACAGACTGACCAACCCCCCAACAGAAATTCCACCTGATCTCTATTCCACGCAGAAATGCAATGAGTTTGCAGCTTTTTATATTGATAAAATTGAAGGTATCAGACGCGCCATCAATATCTCCACGTTAAACAAAAATGTTGGACTACCACCCTGTTCAGGCAAAAATAACGTGGCAAGGATGGCATGCTTTAATGTTATAGACTCTCAAAATCTTGTGGAAACTGTGACACAACTAAAGCCACCCACCTGTTGCCTTGATACTATATCTACCAACCTCTTTAAGAATGTTTTCGACTGCCTAGCAGTAGACATATTGCAGATAGTTAACAACTCTCTCCAGTCAGGCAATTTCCCAAAAGCTTTGAAAACTGCAGTTATTAAACCCCTTTTAAAAAAGCGGAGCCTAGATGCCTCTATTATTAACAACTACAGACCAATATCAAATCTACCCTTCTTAAGTAAAATCATTGAGAAAGTTGTCCTCCAGCAACTAAATCACTTCCTGGCATCAACTGGTTGCTATGACACCTTCCAATCAAGATTTCGACCCCTGCACAGCACTGAGACCGCCCTTATTAAAGTTGTAAACGACATCCGTCTTAACACAGACTCTGGCAAAACCTCAATACTAATGCTACTTGACCTCAGTGCTGCATTCGACACTGTAGACCATACATTACTTCTGGAAAGGTTAGAAAACTGGGTGGGGCTTTCAGGCACTGTCTTAAATTGGTTCAGGTCCTACCTACAAAATAGGAACTACTTTGTTTCCATTGGCGACTTTGTATCAGAATCAACAAACGTGACATGTGGAGTCCCACAAGGTTCAATCTTAGGACCCTCTTTATTCAACATCTAAGATTCAAGATTCAAGATGCTTTATTTATCCCGGGGGAAATTATTCTGCAACAGTTACAATACAAAGGTGGGAAAGTAATACAGGGTTAGAGTCAAAATAGATAAAATAGATGGAAGTAAAATAAGTACAAACTAAATAAGTGAAAAGGAGCGATAAGATAAAAGTGGTATTAGTGGTAAAAGTGGTAAAGTGATAAATAAATATTATAGCAGCAATTGTTGGCAGCATAAATTAACTAAAGTGATTAAATAAATAAATTGGGTAAAAATAATTAAATAAATAAATAAAGTGACATTGGTCTCAGGGCATAGTGTCTCCACGGGCCCTTCTGCAGCCGGAGGTAGTTGCATTAAACAGTCTGATGGCCACAGGAAGAAAAGACTTCCTCTGGCGTTCTGTGTTACACCGGGGGAGGATGAGTCTGTTGCTGAAGGTGCTTCTGCTCGAGGTCAGCACCTGGTGGAGAGGGTGAGCATTATTGTCCAGGATATTGTGCAGTATACACAGCATCCCCCTCTCAGACACCACCACCAAAGAGTCCAGCTGGACCCCCAGGATGGAGCCTGCCTTCCTGATGATCCTACTGATCTTCCTGGCATCTACATGCTCCCACTAGGGCAAATCATGCAAAATAACAATATTGACCATCATTGCTATGCTGATGACTGTTGGGAAAAATAACCTGCTGAGTACATCACATGTACATTACAAATATAGCTAACTCCTACCCTAGCCTGATGAGCACATCACATGTGCTCATCAGGCGAGAAAGGAAATAGAGAGAAAGGAAATAGAGAGTGTGTTCAACTGAAAGCGTGTGGTGGCCATACGCCATAAAATACCACATATCCAAGGAATACAGGTAGAGCTCTGTTGAGTTTTCAGGCTTTTATAAATTTGTAGCTCCCCGTCTGCCATGTTTGAAGTTCTTTGTAGTCTCTGTCCATAGGTTTCACCTGAACAACCCCTCTGCTGGCCGAGAAAAGGAACTACCACTGGTTTCTCCCACACCCAGCCCCCGGAGCACGCTCGCTTCAAGGCGTTATGGCCGCACCCAAAGTGGGAGGGAGACACGCAGAGAGAGAGAGAAGCCACATTCCACCCTTATCTGTTGTCTTGCACCAAACAGCACCCCTTACTGAGGAGGGAGAGAGAGCGTGTTCTCCTGAAGGAGGGAGAGAGTCACAGGGAGACACGCAGTGGATATTCACATTATGGCTAATTTGTTTTTCTTTAAGTTTAGTTTTTATTTTGTTTTTTGTCTTCCTAGGACAACAGTAATGATAATCTAATGCAATTGGACTAAAGAAGGTGTTGCTATTAACTAAGTGATTATTATTATTTTCACACAGGAAAGAATAATTGAATAAATATGGATATGATAAAGATGAAGATAATACTTAAAAATATATACATAAAGTAAAAACGTAATCTTGATAAACTGTACAAGTAGGACTACACCAATTAAAATATAGGGTAAATCTCTTTGGTCAAGGATGACGGGGATTAGCGCTACATCTGCTGGGAAGGGATCCTACATGCTATGTTGTCAATTTGGATTCGGAAGTAGTGGGTTTACCTTTCAAATGCCACTACTGCTGCTGCAACACTTTAATAATTTTAACTCTGATAAATGACTTTTTGTTTTATAGTTTCCCTGAGGTGTATCTTTTACGCACACACACGCTGCATAGGGCAGAAGCGGCTGAAGACTCTGTCTCCATCCCTCCACCTTGCGATCTATACCACCATATAGGTGGGGATTGATCGTATCCCAGGTACGGCATCCTGCAATAAGCCAGTATGGAAGGCTGGTTAGCCAACGACGGGTAAGATCCCACCTTGAAGCCCGGGACGACCTAAGGCAGGCACAGTCACGATTACTTGGCAGAGTCGCTGTGGGCACTGGCTTACTTGATCATGAAGTCACAAGCTGCAACAATCATAGGAAGTGCCGGGTGGGGTGTAGGGTGGAGGAGGAACAGGAGTCAGATATGTCAGCTCTTGCAGCAGAGGTGGTCTTGGAACGGGGCATGTCGCGTTTTATTTTATTTTATTTTACCTTTGTGGTATAGAAGGCCACTAACGCATGTACGTTTTTTCGGTTTAGTGCATGACTTTGGAACAGCGTGGTTTCAGGCGGCTGATGGTAAACCCACCCATATTGAGCTTTGGATTTGGACATACTGGTTTCGATTTCCCTTCCCAAAAGATTGGTTTCAGTTTGCTGATGCTTAAGGTTAGACGTTTCGACGTTGGTTGCACCAATGGCGTTCTTAGATTTGCTTATCATTTAATGCGCATGGTTTTGACCATTGCGCAAGGGGGGAGGTATTGAGGAGAATTAGGAAATTTTTTGAAAACAAGGTTTTTCTTCACCATACTTGCAAACAATGATTGACATCCAGCTAAATTAGTGTGAAATATTTGAAAAAACAGTGTTCAACAGATGGGTAGAAGCAGTCCCATCAGAAGACCAAAGTGCGGCTACGGTAATCAAGGTTCTGACTAGAGAAGTAATGCCAAGGTTTGGAATTCCGTCACAAATTAGCTCAGGCGATAGGGCAGTGTTTATTCAGAAAACACTCAAACGAGTGATTTAACATCTGCATGTCAAATAAAGACTAGATTACGCCCCGATCCTCAACCACAAGGTATGGTGGAAAGAGTGAATGGGACGCTCAAGACTAAAAATTAACAACATTTGTGCAAGCACTAAATTGAATTGATGCACTACCACTGGCACTAATGAGTTATCGCATGAAAACTAACAGAACGACACATCTAACGCCCCGTGATGACGCTCAGGACTATTCCGTGGTTTCAGTTGTTCCCGTGCCCCGGGCCTACCCTGGATACCCCATGCGTGTGATTGCTTATTGTTACACGACCAGTTAACTCCTCCTCACATCCTTAGTGTGTGGTCATCTAGGGATGGGTTGAGGGGGATTGCCATTCGTTGTGTACCTCATATCTTTCTGATATTATTATTATTATTTAGGGACACGTTTCATGGTTGCATTTCTTTCCTGTGATTGTTATTGTGTAGTGTTTGTGTGATTGTTGCATTTTGTTTATATAGTTATTGTTTACTGTTAGTTTTGTTGTTGCATTTTGTTGTTGTTGTTATGGTTTGGTGTTGGTTTTGTTGTGTATCATCTGCTGCCAGTATTGTTGGTATTGTCTGCTCGCGATGTAAGGCCGGGGTGGATGCCACTCCCTAGGTGGGGTGTGTATGGCATACCCATGTCTGAAGCATGGGTAGCGTTTCTCCCACGTGGTTCCCCATACACCCGGTCCAGCGAGTTGTTTTAGTCCCATGCTCATGGTTGTTTGTTTTTATGATCATTTTGCCTTCCTTCTGTTATTTCTAATGGTAGTCCCGCGCTGGAGTCCTATCCCTCGTACCCCTAATGAGTAAAAGTCGTCTTGCGACGACTTGAGGGGGATATGTTGGGAAAAATAACCTGCTGAGTACATCACATGTACATTACAAATATAGCTAACTCCTACCCTAGCCTGATGAGCACATCACATGGCAGTCACATTACAATATAGTCAACTTTTAACACATAACACAAACATGATAATATAGTCAGGTCAAGGCCAGAGCCAAGGCCCCATTTCCCAAGCAGGCAAATGGTAGACACTCAGACAATGCACCAGTCATCCTCAAGAACGGGAGAGCCACATTAATTTATCACACAGGAGACACTTTGAAGCTCTCCCCCGTTAGGAAGAACACAAGAAGATACACATGCATATACTAGGGCCTGGGAGCCAAGGTCAAGCAAAAACACACAGAACCACACACACCTCAAACGCACACACCTCATCGAGAGGAGGATACAGCATAAGACTGTATCACACAGGGACTCTGCACCTTCTTCTGAAGCAGACCTTCCACGGAGGCGAAGCTCTGGACGAACCATCAGCGCTGATTAGGGACTTAGACATATTCGATTTCTCACGCTTTATGACTCTGTATAACCGTTGCCACTTTACTTAATAAATCCAAGGTCCTCGTGCCGACAGACTTTATTACCTCTCCGTCTCATTGTATCTGGTCCAGTAACTAGACAGACCGTTTTTCCCCTCATGACACGCAAATCTATGTATCGCTATCACCAAATGACTATCGGCCCATAGATCTGCTGTGCCAGTGCATTGAGCAAGTGAAGGAATGGATGTGCCGAAATTTCCTTCAACTAAATGAGGACAAAACAGAGATAATTGTATTTGGTTCTAAAACGGAAAAGCTTAAAGTAACCCAACACCTTCACTCTCTGTCCCTGAAAACCTCAATCAAAGCCAGCAATCTAGGGGTTATCATGGATTCAGATTTACATTTTGACAGTCACATCAAATCAGTTACAAAATCTGCATATTATCACCTTAAAAATGTAGCAAGACTTAGAGGGCTCATGTCCACCGAAGACTTACAAGAACTTGTACATGCCTTTATCACTAGTAAGCTTGATTACTGCTATGGTCTCCTTACAGGTCTCCCAAAACAAACTCTGAGGAAGCTTCAGCTTGTTCAGAATGCTGCTTCTAGAGTTCTAACAACGACCAAAAAATTTGATCATATTACACCAATTCTGAAATCGTTACATTGGCTTCCTGTAGGTCAGAGAATTGATTTTAAAATCATGTTGCTAACCTATAAATCCCTACATGGTTTAGGCCCAAAATATTTAACTGATATGCTTCCACTACATCAGCCTTCTAGACCACTAAGATCCTCTGAGACCAATCTGTTAATTATACCCAGAGTAAACACAAAACATGGGAAAGCAGGATTTAGTTACTATGCAACAAATAGCTGGAATAAACTTCCAGAGGATTTAAGACTTGCCCCAACTCTGAGAAACAAGACTGAAGACTTTTATGTTTGCTATAGCTTTCTGCTAAATCTTAAATACATTGCACTTTCTAAAAAGCTTTTTTAACTTTGCCTTTATTTTCTATTTTAATACTAAAATGCATTTTTCTATTTTACCCATTTCTTTGCATATGTTTTTCTTTTACTTATCTATTATTTTATTTTATTGTATGACAATGTTTATATGTGAAGCACTTTGAGTCTGCCTTGTGTATGAAAAGTGCTATATAAATAAAGTTGCCTTGCCTTGCCTTGCCTTGAATGTGTTATAATTGGAATAGAAGTGAAGCTAGAAATAGGCTGAGTGAATGGTAGTTTGGAACACAATAAAGCTGCTAGAGAGGTGACTCAACTGAAGCCCTCTCGATAATTGTCCACGCAGGGGCAGTAGTGTCGCTCCTCAACCAATATAGCAATGCTCTTAAGGTGCGGCCACACCAGACGCGTATCTCGCGTACTTCGCGTATAAAATCGCCATTTTTTCCATAGGGAACGATTGGTTTACGCGCGTATTACGCGTTTCACGCGTATAAGCAACATTTTACGCGCGTATGAGGCGCGTATATTTACGTATATCGCGTATATCGCGTACATTTCAAGAGTTGAACTTTTTACGCTCATACGCATGACGATTAGCCGCGTTGCCCAATCAGCGTTGAGCTTGACCCGACGTCACTGGCAGAGAGTAGTGAGCTTGGACAGAAGCATACGGCCGACATCTTTCTTTATTCTGTGTGGAAATAGTAACATAGTTACGCCATTAAATGCTTTTATGGAAACATTTCTAGCGAGAAATGTGCATTTTACTTTCATAATGTTCGCTCGGTGAATGTGAAGGATGTTTGGTTTGATAGTTATGACGAAAAGGGAACGCTCCGTTCACTTGCATTGACAGAATCACTGGTTACTAAGCAACCTCAACGTCTTGGCGGACTATATATCTGCTGATCAACACTACGAATGCTGGAAACACACCAGACACACCATGTGAAGTTATTTAACCCGATTATTGTTATTTATATCCGAGATTATTTAATCTAACCCGATCTAAACTCTATCACCCAAACACGTCGGCGTTTGGGTTTCCTACCTCGGACTCCAGCGCAGCCACGGCCGACAACTTTCTTTATTCTGGGTGGAAATAGTAACATAGTTATGCCATTAAATGCTTTTATGGAAACATTTTTAGCGAGAAATGTGCATTTTACTTTCATAATGTTCGCTCGGTGAATGTGAAGGATGTTTGGTTTGATAGTTATGACGAAGAGGGAACGCTCCGTTCACTTGCATGGACAGAGTCTCTGGTTAAGCAACCTCAACGTCTTGGCGGACTATATATCTGCTGATCAACACTACGAATGCTGGAAACACACCATGTGAAGTTATTTAACCCGATTATTGTTATTTATATCCGAGATTATTTAATCTAACCCGATCTAAACTCTATCACCCAAACACGGCGGCGTTTGGGTTTCCTACCTCGGACTCCAGCGCAGCCACGGCCGACAACTTTCTTTATTCTGGGTGGAAATAGTAACATAGTTACGCCATTAAATGCGTTTATGGAAACATTTTTAGCGAGAAATGTGCATTTTACTTTCGTAATGTTCGCTCGGTGAATGTGAAGGATATTTGGTTTGATAGTTATGACGAAGAGGGAACGCTCCGTTCACTTGCATGGACATGGACTCATCTAGGCGAGTGACGTAGGCGCGTATGGCGCGTATGGCGTGTATGCGACCATTTTTGACACAAAATGGTCAAGCAACATTTTACGCGCGTATCTTGCGTAAAAAATTCGCGAGATACGCGTCTGGTGTGGCCGCACCTTAACAGCCCACACCACGCAACTGGGTAATCCAAGGCGATTTCCTCGTCCCAGTGGTTGACCTTTGAGGGCCCACTCCAGAATGACTCGATAAGCCACAAGTCGGTATTGCCTGAGGGTAACAAAACATGGATAGAGCAAAGACTGGGTCAGTTACTAGTAATGAGACGGTGGCTCAGTTTTCAAAAACATTATAGTCGAGCTACATGCGAAATATACAAATTGGCATCTGAATATGAAATACATTACATCAATGTAGCTTACCTATCTGACAGTTGGCCATTCGGTCCTTCGGGTGTGGGGTGTTTCTTCCAGTTAATTTTAGGGACCCAGAATAAAGTCTCCAGCACGGTTTTGTTCAGGAGATGGCGCACTTCATTTAGAGAGATGCTGGGCGACACAGTCTCGTCGACCGAGACATTGAGGTTGGCCATACCAGCTGTGACGACAAGGTCCCACTCCGTGCAGCACCTACTTTCGTGCTCCGTCGGCATCTGCCTGCACTTCCCACAGGCACACCACCAATTTCCCGTGATCCTGGGGACCGCTTCAGCCGGAGCTTCAGGCGCCTCCGTAGCCCTAGCCTCCATCTCCCGTAGCTCCTCTTGGGTGTATTCTGGTTCAAACCGATATCCTCTGCCGTCAAACTCAAAACCGAGTGCGTCCTCCAGAAGCCACCTTTCATATTCCATTTTCAGGGATTTTCCCTAATCCGAGGTGCTCAAGTCACGGTACAAGACTTCAAACCAACGTAAACAGCCCACCTTTCCGGTTCGGCGGAGTAATATCAACGAGCAGTACTGAGTCTTCCAACTGAAATCAACTAGCGATAAATGTGCAATAAAACACGACAGAAACCATATATTGCGCCGATAATTTTTTTTTAAACTTCACGAATGCCACTAACCACTCGGTTACTTGCACATTTTTGAAAACGAACGTTTAGGGTTGCTGGGTTGACAGGTTTGTGTATGCACACAGACAACCATTGTGAAGCAGGCAGGAGCGATTCAAAATGAGCCAAATACCCGAGAAAGGACTAATAGTTCAAATTTCGGTGTCACACACTCTATTTCATCCTAAACAAACCAGAAAGGGGGCTCAATGTTCAAAATTCCGGAATTGTCCTTTAAGCCTACTGCCCAAATTCCAGCAATATATTTGTGTATCAATCCATTAAAAAGAATGCGTTATGAACTAAAGTTCCACAACAACATTATCGCTCCTACACAGTGCAAAGTAAAACTCACCCATCACCCATGGCCTGATGTTTTAAAGCTGCCTTGGTGAAGCTGTTAAGACTGCTAAATCCGGCGCAGTTCCATGTACCCTCACTGATGTTGAACAGCAAACACGGCGAGTAGAATAGGTTGTTCTGAACGGTGCTAGCCGTTAGCCAGTCTTAGCGGCTGTAGTTGCACTCTGTAAAGTGCCGCACAAAACCTTTACCGGCCTGTGTCAGCCCATTAGGCTTTGGTGTAGGTCTTCCTCTTGAAATTGAATCTGTCTTCTCTCCAAACAATCGCCTTGAAAAAAGGCAAACGAAGGAGATCAGCAACAGGATCGCTAGGTGCTGTGAAGGCGGTGGCCATAGTAGTTCACTATCAATTCTGTACCGCCAACGATTCAAAATTCGCTAATGACATCAGCGGGGGCCAGCGCAGGCAGATTGCTGGGCCCTGGGGTCGTTCTATTACTACACATCAACATTTGATTGGCTGATTACACACGTCAGTCAAATTTTTTATCCAATGGGAGGTTGCATCTTCATCGAAAGGGTAGCAATATTTTTAGTGCTGGCCCCGCCGGTCCATGTTACCTAGCTGTGATGAGTTTCAGCTGAGCTCGGCATTACAAAAAAAAACGGTTTTCCTTCTGGAATTATGTTGTAAGTACTGAAAAAAATATGGAATTAAGATGCGTTCAGACAAATTAATGTAATTCTGAAAAAATAATCTACATATATTATTTAGACTTTGACGGGGCCAGCAGAGAAGGCCCTGCTGGCTCTGACGGCCCACCACTGACTATACGGTAACCGGAAGTTTACATCCATCCTGAGATTTAACCGGCATACATCATGGTCCATCATGGTTGCATGAGGTCCATCATGGACCATTTGGACCTCATGCAATGGCTACAACTTGAGTAAACACCCACACTCCAACAGACTTGGTGCCAGGGATGGTAAAAGCTGCAAACTTCACACACATGTATCAAGTGACTGTGGGACTATATGGTGTGGAATTCATAGCAAGATGGCGAAAGAGAAATATTGATTTTAGATTTAAAATACCTCGATTTTAAAGTGAAATACATGCACATGCTGTTGTGTAAAGAATATAGCGGGGACACAGATGACTTCCGACTCACGAGTATACACGTTGTTTGCAGCTCTGTCTCTGTCTACTTCATTAACCGTAGCCTAACGTAACATGGTGTCAGAAGTGGGATAGTAGAACGGCAATAACACCTAATGCGAGCAGAAAAGGAAAGGAAATACAGGAAAAGACAAAAGAAACAAGATGCAAGACCGACAGCAGCAGCAACAGTTAGCACCGCAGCTAATCCCGCCCAATAAATTAGACTTCTCCAATACAAATGAATGGCCGAGATGGATGAAGCGGTTCGAACGCTACAGAATTACATCAGGGCTGGACAAACAGTCAGAGGAATACGCTTTTATGCAGCTGGTGACGATGCAGAGGACATCCTCAGTGTTTTCGGTGCAAGTCGGTGATTGATGCGTTTGAAAAGCACTGCGTCAGCAAGAGGAACGTGATCTATGAAAGGGCATGCTTTAATCGCTGAAGTCAACAGCCGGGTGAGAGTGTGGAATCAGTTCGGCGCCCGAACACTTTCAGCGTCACATGTTTCAGATGCTGGAAGGATGCGCAGGTACAGTGTGTCACACAGATGACATACTTGTGTATGGCGAGAACAAGACCCAGCACGATGAGAGACTGCGTCAGGTCCTAAGAAAACTCAAGGAAGAGGGACTGACACTAAATGGGGAAAATGTGAGTTTGCAAAAGACAGCATGATGTTTCTGGGCCACTGTGTCACTGTGGACGGGGTGACACCTGACCCAGGGAAGATTAAAGCAATACAAGAGATACCTGCACCAACAGATATCGAAGGGGTGAGGAGAGTGATGGGAATGGCCAATTACCTCAGTAAGTTTTCCCCCATCTTGCATCCTACACACGCCCGATCAAAGACCTGCTATGTGGAAAGAACGAGTGGTGTTGGGAAGAGCCACAGAAGGAGGCCTTTCAAAGGCTCAAAGCAGAACTGAGTTCCACACAGGTGTTGGCTGCATACTCACCGACAGCTAAACGTGCGTGTCGGCGGACGCCTCATCGTTTGGACTAGGGGGGGTCCTAACTCAACAGCAGCCAGATAAAACATGGAGGCCCATTGTTTTCATCTCGAGAAGTATGTCTGATACCGAAAAACACTTTGCACAAATAGAGAAAGAAGCTCTGGCAGCTATGGGCATGTGAGCGTCTGTCCTCCTATCTCATGGGACTGAAATTCAGATAAGAGACAGACCACAAGCCACTAGTGCCATTGCTAAGCACCAAGGCTCTCGACAAACTTCCCCCGAGAGTGCTGAGATTTAGACTGAGGCTGCTGAGGTTTACTTATGACATTGTGCATGTGCCGGGTAAAAGCTTGATAACTGCTGACACATTGTCAAGGGCCCCTATAGAGCATACTTTCACACAGGAGGAAAGTGAGAACGAGGCTGCGGTCACCGTGTTCGTGGATGCGGTCACTCAGAGTCTTCCTGCCACAGAGCCCAGATTGAAAGAAATTATAGAGAGACAGAAAACGGACCCGGTCTGTGCGAAACTGATCAGGTACTTTGAGATGGGGTGGCCAGAAAGACAGATGCTCCCCCCAGAGCTGGCCCCCTTCTGGCCTGAAAAGAGCAACATCACACTGACTGGACAGCTACTTCTCAGAGGCCGAAGGATTGTGATCACACGTGACATGCGACGATTCTTCATAATCTCCATTGTGGGCACCAAGGGATCGTAAAATGCAGAGCGAGGGCCCGACAGTCAGTCTGGTGGCCAGGACTGTCTGTCCAAATCAGTCAGATGGTGGAAAACTGCAGCACGTGCTCACAGCATAGGGCAGAACAGCGAGAACCGTTGCTGACCACCCCTGTGCAAGAAACGAGTCGGCTCAGACTTGTTTTTCTGGGAAAATGAGACATATCTTCTTGTAGTGGACTATTTTTCATGGTACATAGAGGTAGCCCGTCTCAAGGTAGCTTCAACTGTGACTGTTGTAGCTGCCCTCAAGGATGTTTTCGGTCGCCATGGAACACCAGAGACTGTCGTTTCTGACAATGGGCCGAAATACAGTTGTTCACTGTTCAAGTCCTTTTGCCATGGAGTATGGGTTTACTCATGTCACAAGTAGCCCCAGATACCCCCAGGCAAACGAAGAGGCGGAGCGGGCGGTGGCCACAGTTAAAGGATTGTGGAAAGGAGGAGGGGACAAAGCAAAAGCGCAACTGACATATCGGGCTACACCGTTGGAGAGTGGCTACTCCCCAGCACAACTTCGACATACCACAACATCCAGCAACGCTCCGTCCTCTGTGGCCGAACATCAAGGCCTTCAGTGGGTCTGAAAAGCAGGCGAAGGAGGACCAACAACGTCGTTACAACTTGCATCACAGAGTTCGCTCCCTGCCGCAGCTGCAGCCAGGTCAGGACGTGTGGCTGACAAGAGAGAGGAAGCAGGGCACTGTCATTCAGAAGGCGTTAACGTCCTAGGTCCTACCTCATTCACACTGATGAAGGACAGCTCAGGCGTAATCGCACCCACTTGCACCCAGTACAAAATACACAGCCCCAGACAACACCAGACACAGACGAAACACCTGATGCAAGCCAAAATCCAGGTAACACAGACACACCCACTGACACAACTAGGGAATCAAAGAGCCACACACATACAGAGGCAAATAACACATATGTGACCTCTTCAGGTCGTGTCTCACACCCGCCGGGGCGTCTGGATCTCTAAGGACTGTTGGACTGTGGTATGAGCTGGTGAAGAGAAAAAACAGTGAAAAGTTGTGCACTTTTTAGGTTTAAGTTCTCTGTTTAGGTTTACAGCTTTGTGCTTTATGTGATACCTTACAAGAGTGTTACTAAGGAACCTACAATATTAAGCTTTAGGTAATATATAGTTATATGTTGAGATAACTGTCAGTGTTAACAGTGAACCCTGTTTGTTATTGGAGGGATTTCTTACTTAAGGGGGAGATGTTGTGTAAAGAATATAGCGGAGCTATATGTATGTTGTTGCACGGACCCGTTTAGAGGGGACACAGATGACTTCCGGTTCAAGAGTAAACACGTTGTTTGCAGCTCCGTCTCTGTCTAATTCATTAACCCTAGCCTAGCGTAACACATGCAAACAGCTCTACAACACGTTTAAACAGCTCTGTACTGTTCTCACTAGATGAACATCCAGCTATCCAGTCAGTTAAACATGAACTTCAATAACTCAAGGAGAACGGGATTCTGTATTGAGAGTTTTTAGTGAAATTCGTAGATTGTAAAACTGTAAAACAAGAATAAAAAGAAATGTTGGCATTACAGTTCCGAAAGGGTTTTTCTAGGTCAATATACTTCCAACTTAACTTCCAACTTACAGACAATGCGTGAGTTTCACATCGCAGGATGCGACGTGAAGCTCCGACCATCCGCTCCCACACACCGCCCATATGAGACGAGTGAGGTGGGTTAAATACCCAGGTACATTTCTGAGTCTCCAGATACTACTCCACGCTCTGCGGGTCGGAGTGGGACCCATCCATTTCCAGCTCTCAGCAGGCACCCCACGAAGTGCCGCAGTCTGAGCGTAGTTGCTTTGCAGGTCCTCTGATAGCGAAAAACCTTCTGAGTGCATTAATGAAGCTGCTCGCACTCATAGTTTCGATGATCTCGATGTGCATGGCTCGTGTGCACATACACGAGAACAACACAGCCCAACGTTTACTGTTGGCATGCCCTCCTCGGCGGGAAAGCACCTCCCAAGGCCCGAAAACATCGACTCCCACATAGGAAAAAGGTGGTGCCACCTATAGTCGCTCGGCTGGCAGGTCTGACATCTGTTGGTGCTCTGTTTTCCCGCGGAGCCTCCTGCAGGTCACGCATTTGAAGAGCAGACCACTGATGCTCCGTTTAGCTCCAACCAGCCATATTCCAGATGCTCTGATGGCACCCTCAGTAAAATGCCTGCCTTGATGCTTCACGGCCTGGTGGTGATGACGCACAATGAGGTTTCCCAGATGGTGGCGGCCTGGAACGATGATGGGGTTGGTTTCATCTGTGCTTAACTTTGCCTGTGTGATGCGACCTCCGACTCTCAGGATTCCAGTGCTGTCAAGGAAAGGGTGCAGCTTCCGCAGACCGCTGGAGAGAGGAAGGTTGAGTGATGTTTCGATGCACGTTAGCTCTTCTGAGTAGCACTCATGTTGCACACTCTTGATAACTAGTTCCTTAGCTTTCTCCAACTCCTCCTCTGTCGGACTCTTGCGGCAGATGTGCCACCCATGGCAGTTGTCTCCTTGTCGAGCTTGAGTGAAGGACCGGGCAATGTGAAGTAGATGTCCTACTGCCTTAATGAGATTATTAAAGTCAGAGAAGTGCTCGAAACGTGTCGTGTTCAGAATGTCCTTAGTGACATTAGTGATGTGAACCACAAGTTGTGGGCGTATATCAGTGTCTGAGATTTGATTGACCAGATCGTAGGTCTCTTCAGGTGCTGGTTCGAGTAGGGATTGTTTCCAAATAAAGGCTGGTCCTGTGAGCCATGTTGTACTCCCCAGAAGCGATGCTGATACTGTTAGATTTCAGCTTATTTCTAAACTGTTCGGACAGACTCTGCGTTGTGTATTTTCAGTCGTAGTAGTAATTCTTGAAGTCGAAATCAAAGCAACTTGACAGGTTGGATCAGAGGGTTGAATAGATGGTTTATTCCAGGATGTAATACAGCGAGATACAGACTTAGGTTGAATAATCTATAGTGGACCCATTGAGGAGCCGTTTGATGACTTGTTTCTTGGCTGTCGAACCCTCTTCTTGTCGAACCAAAGGGTTGGGGCGAGTATTATACAAAAAGGGGATACATGAATAACACGTAGACAGACGCACTCTCAGCCTTGATAAGGTATCTGGCCCTGGCTATGTCCCAGAGGACCAGGTCGGTTCAACCTTGTTGAGACATAACAATGGCAGAATGTTGGGGATAACACCTTGTATCAGTATGAGAGGCCCTGGCCTGTTCCTAGACTAGAAATGTGAACAAAAGAGAGACACTAAAATGCACCAACATTCTACAATACGGATCTAGAACCATGGTCTGCTGGGTTGTGATCGGTGGAAACATGCTGCCACTGTTCTGGAGTAGAGGACTTGTGAATTTGCTGAACCCTGTTGTTCACGTAAACGTAGAACCTTCTGGAACGATTGTGGATGTAGCCAAGTACCACCTTACTGTCGGTGTAGTACTTTACGCTGTCGAACTTCAGATCCATTTCTTCCAGTATCATATCCGCTATCTCGACGGCAAGCACTGCGGCACAGAGTTCCAGTCGAGGAATAGAAAGGTCCGGTTTTGGGGCGAGCCTGGCCTTTCCGAAGACGAAGCCGACTTCTACGTTACCAGCGTGGTTGGTTACCTTGATGTAGGCCACGGCTGAAACTGCCTTCACTGATGCATCTGCGAAGATGCATAGCTCCCTGAGCTAAGCATTGCTGGTTGAAGTAGACGTGTAAGCTCGCGGAATTTTGAGATGTTTGAGGTCCTGGAGAGAGGCCCTCCATCTGTCCCACTATGCTTCCATGTCCTTAGGAAGCGGTGAGTCCCAATCTTCGGCTTGTGTAGAGAGTTCCCTGAGGAGCAGCCTTCCTTGTATTGTTACTGGGGTAAGGAAGCCGAGGGGGTCGTATATGCTATTCACTGTTGATAGCACTCCTCGCCGGGTGAAGGGTTTCTGTTCGGCGGCAACTTGGAGCACGAACATGTCTGATGTTATGTTCCAGGACACTCCCAGTGTCCGTTGCAGTGGCATATCGTCTGTGAAGAAATCACGATCTTGAACGTCTTTGGCCCGGGCTTCAAGGCTAAAAGCAGGCTTGTCGGTTTGAGGCCACTTTGTGTAACCTTAGGTTGGAGGCTGCAAGCATTTGTTGAGCTCGCTTGAGGATACTGATGGCCTCCGCTTCGGTGGGGCATGACTTCAGCAAGTCGTCGACGTAGAACTCTCTCTCGATTACCCTTCTTGCGTCGCTGCCAAATTCATCTTCTTCTTCCCTCGCTGCCCTCCTTAGACCGTAGATGGCGACGGCTGGGGAGGGGCTATTCCCAAAGACGTGTACGCGCATTCTGTAGTCCACGATGTCGCTGTCGAGGTCGTTGTTGTGATACCACAGGAAGCGCAGAAAATCTCTATGGTCTTCTTTCACAACAAAACAGTGAAACATGTGCCGGCAGTGATAGCAACAAGCTCTCTCCTAAACCTCATGAGCACACCGATGAGATTGTTGTTCTTGTCCGGTCCTCGGAAAAGCACGTCGTTTAGGGAGACCCCTTGATAGGCTGCACTGGAGTCGAAAACGACCCGGATCTGCTCCGGCTTCTTCGGATGGTAGACTCCAAAAGAGGGGAGATACCAGACTTCTTGGCCATCCTGTAATGGAGGGGCTTCCTCTGAATGCTCGTTCTTGAAAAGTTTCTCCATGAATTCCAGGAAGTGTGCCTTCATCTGGGGGCGCTTCTCCAAGGTCCGGCGGAGTGAGACGAGACGATTATAAGCACAGTCTCTGTTGTTTGGTAGCCTTTGTCTGGGTGTCTTAAATGGCAAAGGTGCAACCCAGCTGTTGGAGTCGTTTTGATGGACCTCGCTGTCCATGATGTGCAGAAACATCATGTCGTCTATGGAGGGGGCGAGTTTGTGATCCCTGGTAGTACGCTGAAAGATGAATTGACCCAGGTTCTCCTCCTCCGCCGTTGACAGTGAATCGTCTGAGGAAACCACTGGCAACGCTTGATAGATAGGGTTGTGTTCAAATCTTTCTTTTACCTGCACTTGACTGGTTCAGGGCTGCAGGTAGCTTGGGCCATCATTTTCCAATATGGTAGTCTTGAGGGTGCTCACCTCAGATGGCTTGTGGGCCCCCCCGAGGCAGACTTCGCCGACTACTACCCATCCAATGTCCAACCTCTGAGCGAATGGAGCGTTGTGAGGCCCATTGATTTGTTTCCTGATTTTATGGACTCTCAGGATGTCCCTGCCGAGCAACAAGAGTATCTCTGCTTGCGGATCTAAAGGTGGTATCTCATTCGCGATCTTCCTCAGGTGAGCCTGGTGATACGCTGCGTCGAGAGTCGGGATCTCTGATCGGTTGGGAATCTGGTTACATTCAAGAAGGGTGGGTAGCGGAAGACTGATTTTCTGGTCGATTGACTCAATGATGTAACCATGGGCCCTTCTTCCAGCTGTCTCTTTGAGTCCTGCGCATGTTTTCAGCTTGTATGGAAACTCCCCACCTTGAATATTGAAGGCGTCGAAGAACTCTGATCTCGCCAGAGATCTGTTGCTCTGCTCATCAAGTATAGCATAGACCCGCTTAGATTTGACGCGGTGTCCATCTGGAAAAACATTGACGAGACATATCTTAGAGCATGCTCTTGCGCTCACTCCTTGTCCGCATACCTTGGTGCATGTTGCAGTAACGTCCTGAGGTTCGACCCTGTCTCCCTCCCCGCCGTTCTCTGGAGAGGACGGGAAGCGCCTGGAAGACCATGGTGCAGGACCTGGATGGAGAGCTGACGGATGACGATCGCTCTGGCACTCTCCGCATTGCACTTCCGCCTTGCAGTCTTTTGCGAAATGGTCTGTGGTCGAACAGCATCTGAAGCATATGGAGTTATTTTTGACAAGTTGTTTGCGCTCGTCAAGGGTCTTCTCCCTGAAGCCTCTGCACTTACTTAGCGGATGGGGCTTCCCGTGGATGAAGCATAGCTTAATGTGATGAACAGATTCATTCTCGCCTCCATTCTGGTTAGATGGGGTCACGGTTGTCTTACCGACAGATGCAAATGCTTTTGTAAACCTGTCTGACTTCTCTCTTCTATCTGGTGGTGTTTGAGACACAGGGTAGTTGAAGCTGGGATCAGTACGTGTTTTAGCTTCTGTGCACACGAACTCAACGAACACAGTGAATGGAGGAAAGCTGACGTTCTTGCTGCGTTTGTATTTTGACCCGAACAACATCCATTTTTCTTGCAGATTATATGGTAGCTTTTCTGCGATGGGGTGAACCCCCCTGGATGTGTCCAGGTATGATAGACCAGGTAGGTAGTCGTCTAGCTTCGCTGCTTTGACCTCCATCAACAGGTCTCCAAGTTCGCGGAGCTTTTGCGGTTCTGTTACTCAACTTTGGAAAATGCTCTAGCTTAGAGAAAAGGGCTCGCTCGATGGCTTCGGATGAGCCGTACGTCTCTTCCAGCCTCTCCCAAGCCATGTCGAGGCCAGTTTGTGGGCGTCTGATGTTGACTGCCTTAATCCTGCGAACGTGCTGCGAAGACTCTTGGCCGAGCCATTTACTGAGAAGGTCGAGCTCTTCTCCTGCGGTTAGGTCTAAACCAGCGGTGGCGCTTTCGAAGGACGATTTCCAAGCCCAATAGTTCTCTGGTTTATCATCGAAGATGATTATGCCTCATGTCACTAGCTGATTGCGGGCTAGGCACTTGGCGAGATCATGGTTGGTGGGTGTTCCGCCGTACTGTGCCCTAAATGGGGTTCGGCTGGAGGGAGTGGGAGCTTGTTCTTGACTGTAAGGCCGATTCCTCATGGTGTCCATCCCATGCTCTTCCTTAACAGGAAGTCCGGCACAACCATCAAGTGGAGGCCCAGTTTGTCTTCGGCCTGTAATCTGGGGTAAGTGAAATGGCTCTCCTTCCACATCGTCCACAACGGGTAGGGATGTTGACTTGATGCGGGCCTGCTCCCTCACGTATTCCTCAGTGTGCTGTAGGCGTTTTTGAGGTGAGAGAGGAATGGGTTTTCTGGCTGCGGATCCTAGCTCGCTCTCAGCTAAGCCAGCTTCCAACGTTTCCGCATTGGCAGCGTCTCTTTCTTTTCTACCTGAAGGGCTTCGAAGGTGGCTTTTAAGCGGGCTTGTTCGACCTTTAAATCTATCTCCCGTTGAGCATAGGACGCTCTGGCTTCGGCTGCTGTGGCTTTTGCTCTCGCTCTTGCGACGGCAAGAATGGCCTTTGAACTGGAAGATGAAGTACTTGTTCTGGAACGAGTACTCAGGGACTGGGTTTCCCGGTTAGCTTCACTGTGCGTGGCTTCTATTCGCTCCTTGACAGTCTTGGAACTTTTCTGACTCATCTTGGGATTAAATGTGACTAATGGCTGCTTTGAGACGAATGATGTTCCACATGAATGCTCTCCGATGTGTACAACTTGTTGTATTGCTGTCTTTTTACTGTACTGTTCTCACTAGGTGAACATCCAGCTATCCAGTCAGTTAAACATGAACTTCAATAACTCAAGGAGAACGGGATTCTGTATTGAGAGTTTTTAGTGAAGCTCGTAGATTGTAAAACTGTAACACAAGAGTAAAAAGAAATGTTGGCATTACAGTACCGAAGAAATATAAAAAGGGCACAAAATGGAGGCTATGCTAACAACAAGTGAACATGCTAACAAATGAACATGAATTAAGAGGCTAGCAAAAAGCATAATGATGCTAACGGGTAAGCATGAGGTATAACATAGCATGTAGATGTACAAAATAAACGTTTAGAGAAATTAACATAATACTCGCTAAAAGCTGGAAATAAAGGGTTTTTCTAGGTCAATATACTTCCAACTTAACTTACAACTTACAGACAATGCGTGAAACAGCTATCAGATCGAATGATGGCACAAGAATGTGGAGCTGGGAGTCGTCGCTTGACTGCCGCATGTAGACTGACACTTCAAAATGGCTACTTCCTGTTTACAGCAGGCTGCACTATCATCGAATGCCACTAGGGGATTTAAAGAACATAAAACCACACGGTGTCCAGAACAAGCTCTAACATTGCGTCAAAAAACACGTAGGTGCGGCTGTTAAGAGGTGATTCAATAGTATACCAGTGCCAAATTCAGTGATTCCAGTAACGCGTTACTTAGTAACGCGTTACTGGCCCCGGACCACTTTTTTCAGTAACGACTAATCTAACGTGTTACAATTTTTTTACCGGATCGCCGATTGGCGTTGAGAGCGATGAAGTTGTGTGTGTGTGTGTCTGTGTCTGTCTGCCTGTTTGTGTGAGAGTGCCTGTGTGTGTGAAGCGTAGTCTCTGTTACGTTGCGTACCGACTCCCCGCCCTCATGGGTAAAACCATCTGTTTGTCGATGGCCATGCAAATGACCATGTGTTTTTCCATGCATGTGATTTGTTTACAATTATGTTATTTATGATGCGCCTTTCCCCGGACATGATTGGTTGCTGCATCGGAAAGGAGGATCCAGGAAGACAAAATACGGGTGCGCTCAATATTCGCGGCAGCTTGTCTCGGATTTGCAGCTTGCCATTTAGGTCTTCAAATGCTTAGTTTGTTACTTGATTGAGGCTCTTATTAGCTACCAGGGAACTGGGCCAGGGTAAGGTTGTTTAGTGGTTACCGACACGCAGTTTACACCTTTGTTAGGCAGGGGTGCTGCTCCACTCGTATATTTTGGGAGCTTCTCTTTGGTTATGTTCATTTCTTTGATTTGGACAGCACCCAATGGTCCTTTTCCTTTTGTAGTTTTGCCTCCTCTGTTAGGATTTAATTGATTACCCCAAGCTCCGGGTTAAATAAACAACTATAAGTTAACCAACGACATCTGGTTTTATGTTGCCACCCCTTCCCCTAGCGGGGGACGTAACAGTCTCCAAAGACTTCAATCTATCAGAGGCGAGTGCCGACCTTGACTCTCCAGAGTCCGTGCCACCAGTTGTTATTAGCGGCGGAAGTAGTCGCGCGGTGTTGCGTGTGTGTGTGTGTGTGTGTGTGTGTGTGTGTGTGTGTGTGTGTGTGTTGCGCTGGAGCGACGGCAGCAGAGAGAGCACGTGGGAGCCTCTACTTATCGGCAGAGAACTAAACCCACAGGGAGGTCCGAGCAGCTCGGACCTCGGACCTAAGTCACGCACGTGGAGATGCGTCCGGTGATCGCCCCGTAAAGCGCTAGTTGATATTTTGTCTACGCATTAAAAGCTGGCGAAAGCGGTTGAAAGCCGTGTGTCAGTGTGTGCACCCCAGGGCCGCAGCACCAAACTCTAGGCCCTGTATACAAGAGGTACTGATGCCCCCCCCCGAATTCCCGGGTGTTTTTTATTTTGAGGCGGCAGGGGGTGTTTTCGCATCTAAATGTAACTAATAAAGTAACTTGTAATCTAACTTAGTTACTTTTAAAATCAGTAAAGTAAATAAGTTACTATTTTAAGGAGTGACTAACTAGTAATCAGTAATCGGATTACTTTTTCAAGATAACTGTGGCAGCACCAAATTTGAAGACTATATCAGAAAAAAATTAAATAAAACATTGTTTGAAGTTCTCCTCTCTGAACCGTGGCCTCTCTACAATGCAGGCTAAGGCCTTAAAACGGTGCATAAGTAATTTCGCAATCGTCGGTTTGACTGTGGATTTTGACACAGTATTAGAAACATGGTTGGTGATGTTTTGATATATTAACTTATGGTAAACCAGTTTTTAAGGCGTACCAATGCCATATTACCATACCGAACCAGCTCACCATGCTCAACAGAAGACTTTTATTCCTCAAAAATATACTCTAATCTGCTCTTCACAGTCTACATGTTAATGTAGTGTAGTAGTAAGGCGTTCGAGTCTTGACCATGGGGTCGCTGGTTCAAGTCAGACCAACCATTCTGTGAAACAAGGCATTACATCAAAAGATGTTTACAATCTTGTGTTCATTAGGCCACCACCACAGTCATGCAGTCGAGCCTACGGTCATACAGTAGGTCATGGTTGCTTGCAACTATATTTAATTATGTAATTTTTGAAATCATTAGACAAAATCATTTAGAAGATTTTGTGAACATGTGTGTTAGAGAAAAGGTCAGGGGCCGTATTCACAAAGGATGTTAGGGCTAAAAGTAGGTCCTAACTGGCGAATTTAGGAGTAACTCCTAAAAACAATGGGCGTGTCACTCTTAAATTTAGGACTGCTAACTTTTTTCACTAAGAGCAATTCACAAAGTACTTTAGGCCTAAAAGTAGCACCTAAGTCTAGGAGAGCTTAAAAGTCCTCAAGAGGACTCCTAACTCAGTAAGACCTATTCACAAAGAATCGTAAAATGCCTGCGAGACGAAATGTTAGGGTATTAAACTTGTTGTGGAGTTAGTGCGCGATGCATTAACATCCCCAACTAACAGGAATAATCAGATTAGTCCCGAAATAAAATGTTTGGATTTAGCAACAGGGGAAATGCAACTTTGCAATGCAGACGATTTAAAAATATCGCAACCATCAATCAGCCGTGCCATAAACTTTCCTTTGGACATTCAACAATTACACAGGATCAAAGCCAACTTCATGGCAATTGCAGGTATGCCCGGTGTGGTCGGTGCTATTGACGGGACGCACATAAAAATAATTGCGCCATCAAAAGACGAGGACGTGTTCGTCAATAGGAAGAAAGTGCATTCCATCAACACGTAGGTTGTTTATGATGCAAATTTTAACATAGCCTACTGGATGTTGATGCAAAGTGGCCTGAAGCTTCAGCTACCCATGATTCGAGCATTTTAATGGTGAGCGGTCTGAGGCAGCTTTTTGAGATGTAGGCCTACCAGTTGGGTGTCACTTGCTGGGTGACAGTGACTATCCATGCAAGACGTGGCTCTAGACACCCTACCTCAATCCACAACCGGGAGCAGAGTTAAAGTATAACATGTAAGTGATTACGCAGATTACGCTTAGTCCTATGCGTAAAACACATCGTATTGGCTCTTTGACGCCTTTTATTTGTTGAATCCATATTTATTATTGTTTACTGATTTCCTCCATATATGCTAGAGCACACAAACATACACGAAATGTTGTGGAGAGAGGAATTGGGCAGATGAAACGTCGGTTTCATGTCCTCCACGGCGAAATACGCCTCACCCCAGAGAGGGCAAGCACAGTAATCCCTGTATGTGCAATTCTACATAACCTCTGCAAGCGGAGGAACATTCCACAGCCAGACCATGATGATGATGATGATGATGATGATGATGATGATGATGATGATGATGATGATGATGATGGCGATCAACATGACAATGAATTTGGCTGTATGGAACCGAGTGGACTGGCATTTAGGGATCACTTCGAAAACACATTTTAGGTAAACCTTGGCACTAATCAGTCAACACTTGTGTAGTTCATAACATTTATTTTCTTTTAAATGTTACGTATTTTTATTGTTTGCTTTCTCTCTCTCTTGAACGTGCAGGCTACAACGTCATTATCGTGGTCTGCACAAAATTGTCATAATGCGTGTATTCTGCTAACTGCCCTATAACTACTTAATAGGAATTCATTTCTAGCCTAGGCTATTTCCTTGTTTTTCGGTGATTTAGTGGGCTCGTCTGAACAACCAATCACCGAACTGACCGCTTCTAAACTCGTGCACGAGAATTGACGTAATCCATAGCAACGGCGCGTCACTCTTAGTTCATTCGTGATTCATCCTTAGTAAGAGTAGGTCTCAGCGGCTTTGTGAATAACTTTTAAGAAAAAACTCCTACGTAAAATGTTTTAGCGTGAGTTAGGAGCACTCCTAGCGGTAAGATAAAATGCTTTGTGAATACGGCCCCAGATCATCACAGGTTCTTTGTGGAGTCATGATGATACACACTCAGCAGGTGGCAGCAGGCACCTTTACCTTTGATAACTGCCTGGCCACTAAATCTAAAGGAGAACAATAGGTATAGTGAAGTCCATGGTGCAGACTGACAACACAAGATCATTGAAACGTGAGAAAATATAATAGCTAAATGTTCTGACGGAAGGTTGGCTGACAGTGGACGTTATTACTGGAACTAGAAAGTCTGGTTCCCTGTTGTGTGGAGCGACAGAGCTTAACGCTACCAAAGGAGAAGGAATGAGCTGCAGATGTTTTTTTTCATTATTTTAACTTGTACAGTCCAGTATTATGTTTATTATGGGACATTGATGGGTTGGGTTTTGGAGTAAGTTAGGCAATTGTTAAAACTATGTTCTATAAATGTATTGTTACTATTATTTATTTTTGTATATTTTTTCATTTGATGCTGGTAGTTCATGTAGAAGGGACGTTCTTCATTTTTTTCATCTATTCAATATTTTACATAATTTCATTACCTTGTAAAGAAACTAATGTATTTGTGGCTCTACATTAAAGTTAGTTTCTCAGATTGGTTGGTGTCCTTATAGTGACATAAATTAAAAGATGATGTATGTTCAGCAGAGTGGCTGACAACTTGTTATTACAGTGGAAGACACACACACTTGTATGCCAATCAAGCTGCATGCACTCATTTGTAGAAAGCATCAAGTCTCATCACAGCCTCTAACATTTTAAATACGTCTTGAACTGGTCATTGACTATCCAAAGTCATCACTTTTGGAAATTCTGTACATGGGTGATGCCCTGTGTTGAGTCTGCACATTCAAAGGGGGTTTGATTGAAGTAAAAAACATAACTTCCCTCCACTGCACCATGGGCCATTTGCCACTCAGAGCTTTGATACATTTCTAAGACATATTATGGTATTTTCCCGACAAGTGAACATAGTATATGAATTCCAGAAAACATGTTTTTGAAGCTGTTGCTGGAAATAGCTTTTAGGGAAAAAATCCCACCTATCTTTATTCCCTTGTAGCTTTAATGCTAATGAGCTGCTGTACATTGCATACACATGAGCTGTCAGAGTGAACCACAGCATGGAGGAGAAATGATTGTTGCCGTTTGCGGACTCCCGCTCTTTTTCTATATAATATCATATAATATAATAATAATAATGATGATGATAATAATATATATTAATATAATATAATAATATCTAATATCACGGGCAAAAGCTATGTGCGCCTCGGATGATATTATGAATCATAAAGATTGCGTCTGACGTCTCTGGTACTTCAACAACAAGTAAAGACTCGTAGTGGGGGTTATCTCAGCCATGGTTGTGACGAATTGGTGGAAAAGGAACATTGTCTTTGACTTTGAATTCCAGATTTAACCGCAACACGGCGGAGAAAGGGATTGTACTCCCGAGCTGAGCTGAGCTCCACTGCTCTGATGAAATGGTGGAGTGTCCCCATTTGGAGACTCAATCAATATTTTTCTCCATTTTTCCTCATGTCTGCTATGCTATAACCTGATCTTTTACTTCTGTTCAGGTCGTTACATTTGATTCCTTGACTCAGGTTTCAGGAGCGGAGGGTCCTCTCTAAAACAGGCGTATCTGTGATCGTTCTTTCTGAACACATTGCAATAGACCACTGGCCTTGGGACCCTATTTTCCCAGGGTCTGGATGTCACAATCCAATTTTATACAATTCAAACCAAGCACATATATTTCTCAAAATGGGCTTGTACACACAAACACACACACGTCATCATGAGCTTTTATAAACCTAAATAAACAAATATTTTCTTAACTGCATTCAAAGCACATTACTCTAGCGATAAAAAGTAGAAGCATAGTTTGTTTTTGCACCACACACTCCGCAACATTTTTCCGAGCAAATCCACAACCCACTTTTTTGTCTTAACCCACCAGTCGAGAAACACTGCAATAGACGACCCAACCAATAGCTTGCCTCTGAAAGGAACATTGTCTTTGGCAAAGTCGAAGGGATCAAATAGCAGATTTTGTTTTTCCTTTTTTTATTTTGTATTTTTGTGTAGATGGTGTCTATCATCTGGTGGAGATTTTAGCAGGAGGATTGAACACTTTTGCAAAGCACTGCAAGCACCCGAAAGGTGTGACCCTAGAATCAACCCTGTAACGCATGTTATGGTTTTATATATTTTGTCCACTAGATATCCGTCTTGTGATGGCTTTACATTGTTTATCCACTTAATGGCAGCCAATCGTACTGGTTATACATTATTTGTCTAGACTCTACAGTCATGTAATGGTTTAACATTGTTTGTCCACTAGATGGCAGTCATGTCATGGTTTTACATTGTTTGTCCACCAGATGGCAGTCATGAGGACTAGTTTCCGTTGTTGAACGAACAGAAGAAGCAAAACATCAAGCTACTGCTGGCCGGCTGGGATAGCTTCTGGAATAAACGTGTTCGTCAGAAGCCCTCTTTCCGAAAACAGTTTCATCTGAAGTCCCTTCGGACAAGCTGGAGGCTGAGATGTCCGGGATCCCACCAGACACATGGCGGCCCCCCACCGTCACCATAGAGACCACGTACGTCCTGTTGGTCCGATGGATGCTTACCTTATTAGCATTATAGTCATAGCGAAGCAGTGTTCATATTTATTAATAACTTACTTCTAAAGACGAATTAAACCCTCCTTGGTTTGGTGGGAGGATAGCTCTACCAATCACTCAGCCACTGTGATGCTCGTCTTAAGGTTTGTGATTAAATGGGATCTGTACCCCAGATTGGTTCCTTCCTGCGAGTCTTGCTTTATTTCAAATAGCAAGCCCGGGATACAGTTTAAGAAAGGATGCCGTTTTTGGTTCCCCAGCTGCCGTGCGTTATTATGTTGGCTCTCCGGTGAGGTAACGTTTTTTTTTTCTTTTCTTGTCTTTCAGAATGGGCGCCATAGTGCTGGAGCTGTATTGGAAGCATGCTCCGAAAACCTGCAAGAACTTCGCCGAGCTGGCCAAGAGGGGGTACTACAGCAACACCCGTTTCCACCGGATCATCAAGGACTTCATGGTGCAGGGGGGAGATCCCACCGGGACAGGTGAGCTTAACATGCACTAACTAATACTTAAGGGGGGAGACTCCACTGGGACAGGTGAGCTTACCATGCACTAATTAATACCTACAGGGGGCAGACCCCTGCGGGACAGGTGAGCTTACCATGCACTAACCAATACCTACAGGTAAATGAAGCAGATCAAATGATTTACTTTACACTACACTTAAAGTGTAATTCCGGCGAAAATGGAGCCCAGGGTCCTTTCCGGTATGGAAACAGATCTTCTTTTTTTTGTTGCAACACTAACAGCCCAAATGGCTTACATTGCATTTGCATGGGGCATTCTTCATTGCCAGCCGTTTGTGGTGATGCTGGATTGTTATGCTGTCGATAGCTCGGAATAAACAAGTTGTGTAAGAACAATTATTGGAGTTGAACATGCATTTCCATGGAATTAAAAAAAAGTTCCTCCTTGAACTCAAATCCGCTGCATTCGGTAATCGACTTGTATGGACTTCCTGTAAACATTGACCGACCGGTAAGGCAATGACTTGTAAAACTCTTTTTTTAAAGAACTCCCGATACGCTAACAAAGTTGTTGATGCTTCGTTTTAAGTGCAGGGTAATGTAAAGGTTTGGTGCTATTTTGAGCAATATTAGTGGTTAAAAAATGCAGATTTGGGTCGCTAGCTCACAAGCTCTAGCGCCACCAACAGGTCAAAGTTGGACATTCATTCATGTTTATAACTTTTGACCCATTCATCCAATATTCACAAACATGATTCATTGGAATCCTTGGGCCAATCCGAGTTCAACGCACCCTATGTCGTCGTTTTCCTCCATGATGGATTTCCGCCATCTTGGTTTTTATCAAAAACCTTCCAAATGACCTCTCCTATCATACATTTTGTCCAATCATCTCGAAACATGACACAGATTGGCTGTGGCAGCCATTCAAATTCAACTGCGCAGCTGCCAAACAGGAAGTACATTTCTGAGCAGCCCTTTGATATATCCAGGGTTTCCGCGGGGTTGGTGGTAAATGCAATTAGCCCAAATTAAGGCCATTAAAAAGTAAGAAACGTCATCTGACGAAATATTTATTTTTATGTTATGAGTAGGACCTGAGCGATATCAATGATGTCAGGTGATGCGTGCGCTGAAAAAAACTGGATATACCCGGCTGGCTTGCGGCCAAACCATTTCGCGAGTTCGCTTCTGTTATTTCAAAGTAATTTGAAAGACAATAATGGGGAAATGCAAATCTTCGGACCTCTGGCTGGAGGAATTGATATTTAAAGAATGATCGCAAAAAGAACATTTGTCTGACCGGTCGCCTTGGTTATATCCGTGTGGTTAATTTGCAGTTGCGGTGTTAATTAGCGATGTTGTCAGCTTACTGTTACCTTAAACTGTAATCAGAAAACGCGTTTATATGCTATAGACCAGTGGTTCTCAAACTTTTTACCATGAGTACCACCTTAGAAATTATTTGGCTCTCCAAGTACCACCGGAATTAAAATAAAGTGCGTAGGCCTATAACTACATAGAGTTTACACAAAAGGCATTAATATTAATAATACGATTTATTATTCACATAACTTTACTTGACTGAAGCAACCAACTGTCTATAACTCCTGTATTGTATTTAAACACTTGCAACGGGATAATACTAACAATTGAACAACTGCTTCAATAGGGCTACCCAGCAAATGGGGATATCATCTGGCATATAACATACCAGTCAATCTAGTGAGGTTATTAACAAGTATGCTGCATTAAAGCATTCAGAGCACTGAATATTAATTTTAACAACTGCAGTCAACCAATCATGTGAGGTAAATTGTACTGCATCAAAACATTCAAAGAATTGAACATGAATATTTAAATACTGGAGTCAAACAATCCTGTTATAACCAATCATGCACAGCAAAGAGAGAAATCATGTGTACTGCGAAAACACTGTAATCAAACTATCATGAGTAAGACCAAGTGTATCATAGAAAAACAACGTATTCAGTATTAAAAAATACTCAGAATATAAACTATGTTTAGGTTTGAAGGTGAATGTATCTATTGAAAATTAGGCCTATCATGCTTAGTGAGAGGGGTGTGATGTCTGGGTCGATTGAGGTTAGCTTTAGCCTCAGACTTGGTTCAGTATCCAACCTGCTTCCAGCACACGAGTTGAGGGGGGATGGCATCCCCCTTTGGAATTAAAATGATCAAAATCATCCCCCTTCTGAAACAGCCATCCCCCCTTCCCATCCCCTGTTATTTTATCAATTAATGTGGAAATATTACCGCTATTTCGTTATAGCGGTTTCCTTTTTCAATTCGGCGCAAGCAACGTTACTTTTCCCAGGGACAGATTTGACAGCGATACTGCATTCTCGGGCGGCATGCTATTGCGCAAGCACGCAGGTGTACTTGCGCAATAGTGCCTCCACGAGCTCTCATTCCACACCGTACGAAACTGACACTGGTAGCGTGAAGCAGTCTCTGCATCTCAGACATCGCTTCCGCAGGCAACTCTGTCCCCTTTTCTCCCTTTCATTCCAACCCGTGAGCAACCCTAGTCTCCCTTCTCTGCCGCATGCATTTTTGAAAAAAAAGAATAAGAATCAGTTTTTAAAATCCTTAAATGTGATGCATGCCTCCGAATCGTGTGATGCGTCCGATCAGCTGCGTTTTTGGGGATAAAATAAGAGCGATGACATGACAGTAGTCATCGCTCTTATTTGCGACCAAGAGAAGCCTGGTCGTAAATGGAATGAGAAAGCGCACAGCCTTGTCTGAAAGCGCAGGATATTCACTGCGTCGCTCCATCCAAAAGTCCAGAAATGTCTGGCCTCTGAAGGCAGACTTCAACGTCTCGTCACAGGAAGGTTTTTGCAAAATTTTTGCTTCACCTACTCATCGTCACAGCAGTTAGTCAATGCAGGTTTAAGATCATTGCATATGATGGGTACATGCAATCTTTTTTTTTAACGGTTGCTTCAACTTCAAAAAATTGCTTTGGCCACAGGCTGATAACACCCAAGAGGATGGCGCCCCAGCCCCCCCCCCTGTACTGATGGTAGTCCTGAGTATTCCTGAGGCAAAAAAGGGTTCAGCCGTAGACACAGTATAAAGGAAGTTTCACATAATCTGCTGAACCCAAGGTTCCCTACGTCAAAGCAGGGCAACTTTCGCATTCATGCTGTAACCACTAAGAGAGTAAACAAAGGGAAACTTAGACACACTGCTAACCTAACAAATCTCTATTGCCTCCAAACCAAAAACAACCTTAAAGCCTATCAACAACACCATCAGGATGGCTCTACTTAATGTGAGGTCTCTTAATAACAAATCATTTTTAGTTAATGATTTTATTACCACTTCTAAACTGGATTTTATGTTTTTAACTGAAACATGGCTGGAACAAATTAACAGTGCAACCGTTCTGATAGAGACAGCTCCTCCCAACTATAACTTTTTTGATGCATGTAGATCTGGAAAAAGAGGTGGAGGGGTTGCTGCTATATTAAAAAATGTATTTCAGGGGAAACAGATGTTATTTGGTTATTTTCCATCGTTCGAATACCTTAGTGCTGTATTGAAATGCTCCCCCAGAGTTCTCCTATTAATTATTTACAGGCCACCCACATATTCTGCAAATTTTTATTATTATTATTGTCTAGCATCTCCACAGCATTTGACTGTCTAGTTATAACTGGTGACTTCAATTTTCATACTGATGATTTGAATGACAAGTGTGCAAAAAACCTTTTTACCATTTTGGACACATTTGAACTGTCTCAACATGTGAAAGAGGCTACTCATTGTAAGGGGCACACTCTAGGCCTGGTTATCACAAAGGGCCTCAATGTTTCTGATCTCTCTGTGACTGATCGTTCCTTGTCTGACCACTTTTGTGTTTTCTTTAACATATCTTTTATTCCCGACATACAGACAAAATCAAACAGTCAAAAAACGGTATATCAATGAAGATTCTAATGTACTTTTTAAAAAGGCCATCTCCTTGCTACCACCTCTAAACCCATGTTCTGCTGATGATCTTGTAGAAAACTTTAATTTGAACATTTTGAAAGTCATAGATGTCATTGCACCTTATAAGGTTAAAACGATTTCTGGAAAGCAAAAGGCACCCTGGAGAAAAGCTGCTTCTGTAACGGCACAGAAAAAAGAATGCAGGAAGGTTGAACGCATCTGGCGTAAAACAAAACTTCATATTCACCATGATATCTATAAAGAGAGCCTCCGTGCCTACAATTTAGACGCTCGAGAAACATTTTTCTCCAATATCATTAAAACCAACACTAATAATGCAAAAACCCTATTTGCAACTGTTGACAGACTGACCAACCCCCCAACAGAAATTCCACCTGATCTCCATTCCACGCAGAAATTCAATGAGTTTGCAAAAAATTGAAGGTATCAGACGCGCCATCAATATCTCCACTTCAAACAAAAATATTGGACTCCCACCCTGTTTAGGCAAAAATAACGTGGCACGGATGGCATGCTTTAATGTTATTGACTCTCAAAATCTTGTGGAAACTGTGACACAACTAAAGCCATCCACCTGTTGCCTTGATACTATAACTACCAACCTCTTAAAGAATGTTTTCGACTGCCTAGCAGTAGACATATTGCAGATAGTTAACAACTCTCTCCAGTCAGGCAATTTCCCAAAAGCTTTGAAAACTGCAGTTATTAAACCCCTTTTAAAAAAGCGGATCATGGATGCCTCTATTATTAACAACTACAGACCAATATCAAATCTACCCTTCATAAGTAAAATCATTGAGAAAGTTGTCCTCCAGCAACTTAATCACTTCCTGGCATCAACTGGTTGCTATGACACCTTCCAATCAGGATTTTGACCCCTGCACAGCACTGAGACCGCCCTTATTAAAGTTGAAACGACATCCGTCTTAATACAGACTGGCAAAACCTCAATACTAATGCTACTTGACCTCAGTGCTGCATTCGACACTGTAGACCATACATTACTTCTGGACAGGTTAGAAAACTGGGTGGGGCTTTCAGGCACCGTCTTAAATTGGTTCAGGTCCTACCTACAAAATAGGAACTACTTTGTTTCCATTGGCGACTTTGTATCAGAATCAACCAACGTGACATGTGGAGTCCCACAAGGTTCGATCTTAGGACCCTCTTTATTCAACATCTACATGCTCCCACTAGGGCAAATAAGGCAAAATAACAATATGGACCATCATTGCTATGCTGATGACACGCAAATCTATGTATCGCTATCACCAAATGACTATTGGCCCATAGATCTGCTGTGCCAGTGCATTGAGCAAGTGAAAGAATGGATGTGCCGAAATTTCCTTCAACTAAATGAGGACAAAACAGAGATAATTGTATTTGGTTCTAAAACGGAAAGGCTTAAAGTAACCCAACACCTTCACTCTCTGTCCCTGAAAACCTCAATCAAAGCCAGAAATCTAGGGGTTATCATGGATTCAGATTTACATTCCGACAGTCACATCAAATCAGTTACAAAATCGGCATATTATCACCTTAAAAATGTAGCAAGACTTAGAGGGCTCATGTCCACCGAAGACTTGTACATGCCTTTATCAATAGTAAGCTTGATTACTGCAATGGTCTCCTTACAGGTCTCCCAAAACAAACTCGGAGGAAGCTTCAGCTTGTTCAGAATGCTGCTGCTAGAGTTCTAACAAAGACCAAAAAATGTGATCATATTACACTAATTCTGAAATCGTTATATTGGCTTCCTGTAGGTCAGAGAATTGATTTTAAAATCATGTTGCTAACCTATAAATCCCTACATGGTTTAGGCCCAAAATATTTAACTGATATGCTTCCACTACATCAGCCTTCTAGACCACTAAGAAGCTCTGAGACCAATCTGTTAATTATCCCCAGAGTAAACACAAAACATGGGAAAGCAGGATTTAGTTACCATGCAACAAATAGCTGGAATAAACTCCCAGAGGATTTAAGACTTGCCCCAAGTCTTAAATCTTTTTGCTATAGCTTTCTGCTAAATCTTAAATACATTGCACTTTCTAAAAAGCTTTTTTTAACTTTGCCTTTATTTTCTATTTTAATACTAAAATGCATTTTTCTATTTTACCCATTTCTTTGCATATGTTTTTCTTTTACTTATCTATTATTTTATTTTATTGTATGTCAATGTTTATATGTTAAGCACTTTGAGTCTGCCTTGTGTATGAAAAGTGCTATATAAATAAAGTTGCCTTGCCTTGCCTTCAAAAAATCGTTCATACTCTGCGTACCACTAGAGGGCGCTCGCGTACCACCAGTGGTACACGTACCACAGATTGAGAACGGCTGCTATAGACCCTATAGTATCTGTGGTATAAAGTAGGGGTCCAACCGGATCACAAAACTCACGGTTCGGATCGTGTCACGGTTTTTGAGTCACGGGTTGGATCATTTTCGGACCAACAACAACAATAAAGATAACAAGACAAATGTGACTTTAAATAAAATCTTCAAATGTGTAAAAACAAAATAAAGTGAACAATTAGGTAATAATCCTGCTTCCTTTAAAGGGAAACTTCACCCATTTCCATTAAGCTTTGTATCGTTAGAAACTAGGGGTGTAAATCTCTGGTTTCATCACGATACGATATTATATCGATTCATTGGACAACGATACGATATTTGCCGATATCAAAAGTCTGCCGCGATACGATTTCGAATCAGTGGCCTGCGATCGATATGAGACGATATCATATGCCCATTTAACACAACCTGTTTCATTCACATCAACTCACAAAAAAAACGTAATTATAATTTAAACATTTTATTGCTTTGCCAGATGTTAAACAAAAACCATAGGTTTTTAACTTAAGAGCCTGTAATAGCTTTCAGAACAAATGTATTTGTAACCATTTCACCAAAACAATAAATAATATAATCATCAAATATGTCGTCCAGTGGCCTTTGGGAGGTTTTTCTTTAAAAACACCAACTGGTCAACATGCTCTGCGGACAAAACACTACGTTCAGAGCGGACAATGTCTCCAGCAGTGCTGAAAACACGTTCTGAAGGTACACTAGTACCAGGAATGCACAGGTAGGTTTTGGCAAGGTTTGCCAGGAGGGGAAACTCAGTCTGATGTGTTTTCCACCACTCCAACACATTACCTTCCAGGGGCAAAGGGTCAGTGTCTTTATACTTGGCAACTTCTGCATGGACTAGGTCTCTGGAGGTCTTTTGCCTTGGGTCAGCAGTGCCGAACGTATCACCAAAGAGGTCCTGAAATGCCTAAGACTTTTTGGGAGCTGGAAAATATTTTAAAATGACATAGAACAGAAGACTTTATTTCAGAAGAAATCTATTTTTAATGCACTCCAAACACTTATCAGTTAGCTGAGTATGGATAAACTCATTCATACACTAAGTCAATAACACTTTCCACAAGCAGGAAAAACACACACCTTGTTCTTGAGCCTGGGATGTCTCAGGGGTTGGCTCCAAGTCAGGCTCATCATCAGTTTGGTCAGCAGATGAGGGAGGAGGTATGTTCTCCTCGACATTTGTCAAAGTGTCACCCTGTAGATGATCATGATCACACACAATTAAATGGAAAGCATTTGAACAATAAGAAAAGGCAAGATTTATGAATATATTTATATTTTTAAGTGTATCATCAAAACATAACTATAATAGACAAAAAATATTAGCTTACTTTCTGGTCCCACAGCTCTAAAGCCTCATATGTGATCCTCTGGAAGGCCGCTTCTTTCTCCTCCTCACTTAGAAAGGGCAGAGTCTTGAATCTTGCATCCAAAGCAGATGCTATGTGGAGGACCTGCTGCACATCCTTGTAGCGCTGTGATAGCTCCCTGGACATAGTTTCCTTCATCTCTCCTAGTAAAGCAGAGTCTTCTTCTGTGTCAAGGTAATGCACCAGCAACTTTGCTCTGAGTGGAGTAATGACCGACAAAGTGGGTTGTTTCTCTTCACACATTATTGTGGTGGCGGTTCTGACTGGTCCGAGGAGCTTTACCATGTCTTCTGCAACAGTGATGTCACTTTCACTGAGTGTGTGAATGTCATTCACACCTTTCCTTATTTTTCTGTCCAGGAGTGAAGCACAAACAGCAGCCTGCTGCTCCAAAAATCGCTCAAGCATATCAAATGAGCTAATCCAGCGTGTGCTCACGTCTTGTTTAAGCTTGTGTACGGGGATTCCAAGCAACTTTTGCTTCTCTTTTAAAACTGCCGTTGCTACCGTGCTCCGGTGAAAAAACGTGACGATTCGTCTCACTCTGCCCAAAAGACGAGTTGCACCCACACATTTCAGGCCTCTCTGTGTGGCCAAATTAATTGTATGCCCGAAGCACTTGATGTGAGGTGTCATTTTCGCCTCGGCTCCGGCTACCGTCATATTGCTGGCGTTATCTGTGACAAGCGCAGGATTTCTGTCGCGAATATTCCACTCTTCACATGCCTCTCTCAAAACTGCCGCAAGATTTGCACCCGTGTGTGAGTCGTTCAAAACACGAGTCTGAAGGACAAAATTCTTCATCTGCCAGTCAGCGTCAATATGGTGGCTGGTCACGGTTACGTACACTTCTGTTGTACAGGACGTCCAGCTATCTGTAGTCAGAGCGACTCGTTTTGCTTCCATCAACTCACGTTTAACGTTGTCTTTAGCGTCATTGTATAGCTTCGGTATGCAAGTGTCACTGAAAAACTGTCTGGATGGGATTGTATATTTGGGCTCCAGAGTATGATGTAGCTCACGAAAGCCGGCGTTCTCGACAACACAGTACGGCCTCATGTCTTTGCAAAATAAATTTGAAATGGCAGCTGTGATACTCATCGCTCTTTTGGAGTTGTGGTTCAGTTTTTGCGGGGAAAAAACTGCTCAGGGCTGGTGTTGACAATGCCGAGCTGCCGCCGGACACATCGACGACGTTGCCGCATGCTTCATGGGGGTCAATGCCGTGTTTCTTTATGAGATGCCCGGATAGGTTAGTTGTGTTTCCCGAATATTTAATGGCGGATCGGCACTTTTTGCATATAGCATGCGTTTTGTCCGTTGACCCGTCTTTTTTCAGAAATCCGAAATATTTCCACACCGCTGATTTGTATCCGAGAGGGGATACAATAGCCTGAACATCATCTTGGCTGTTAGCCGTAGGATTAGCCGTGCTGCTGCTGCTAGAAGCCAAACTAGACACCCTCCCAATCAAACATGTGCTCTTCTTGCTCATTATTGCCTCGTTTAACAGGTGGACGGCTGGACGCAGTAACGCACATGAGCGGCTTGGCGCGCTTGACCGGAAAGTGTCACAAACACCCGCGCAAGGAGATTTTCTAAATAAAAGCGTATAATACAGCGATATGCATCGATGTTTGAGCGTTGCATCGATGCATTTGGATCGTTCGACAATGTATCGATATATCGATGTAGATCGATGTATCGTTACACCCCTATTAGAAACCCACTCATATTTTTGAATGGTCGTGCATCATTACCTTATTTTCTGGAGAGACTGGAGAGATCCGTATCGATCTCCAACACTTCCTGTTTAAGATGACGCAATATGACGATTTTTGCGTAGAAGTAAATAGGAAGTGTAAGAGAGGAGGATTCTCATAAGACTACAAGCACTAGCCCCACCACCCTATAGGGGGTGGGACCCACTGACGCTACAGACCTATCAGAGCAGTGCCAGTGGGTGGGACTTCACCAGCAGAAACTAACATCCACAGCGTCTGAAGCTAAGCTAACAGAGGCTGTTGATAAAACTGAAGTACAATGCAAAGCTGCAATCTTGTCGCTTTTTGGCGACAATCGCCGTTTTCTTGGTCAATTTAGTCATTCACATGAATCGTGTAGAACCGGAGAGTTTTGTTTTTGGGGGGGGGGGGTCCAGAATTGCGAAAAATTATTGGATCATTCTTATAATTGACATTTCTCTGGGCCAATCGGAATCTCAGCACTTGCTTCAGAATCTTTCTTATAATTGACATTTCTCTGGGCCAATCGGAATCTTGAAGCACACAGCGCCAACTGAGCTCGCCATTGGATGAGACGGTCGCCTGGCTACCGCGCATCCGCATGCATGCGGCCAAGCAACGCAAGAGAGCTTGCGAAACACTCGTCAAGAGGGGTGTTCCACGAGCGGAGGTTTAACAAACACTGAGTTAACGCTGAACTCTAGGTTGATTTACCCTGTGCCGACTAACCCAGAGTTTTCGGTTCCACAGCAGCGGTTATGCATTAGTTCAATCAACTCGGGGTTGGTTAACACAGGGTTGTGCGCGTCCACGCCAAACCTAAGAAGACGTGATGTATGAATCATGGAAACCCTGATCGAAATGGCGAAACGGGCTGCTTATTTCAATGAAATGGAACTTCAGGTTCTCCTGGAGAGCTATGACGAGGAGAAGGACATTATCACAAGAAAAGGGAACGCTAAAGCCTCTGCAACCCGGAGAACCAAAGCCTGGCAGCGGATCGCTGACCGCGTAAATGCGTTAGTTACACGTCAAAAGCATGATCCTTAATATTTGAGCCATGAATATATAAATATCCCAGTTAAGCATTCTTAAAGATCCTACCACATAACCCCTTTCTTCTAAAAAAATATGTACTCCGATGGCTTCCAAGCGGTCAGCGGATCAAGTATAAAAATGAAGTAGGCTATAAAAAACATACAAACTGGTAAGCTTTTCCCACCATCGTATTGGTATAAATTTAAATAAGCCATTTTTTTAAGCCAATCGTGAAAAGGCCGACAGTCGGCAGACTGGATCTGGCCCTCAAATTGTTTTGACCCCGGTGGAGGAGCTGTTAACGAACATAAATTCAGGGTGCCCGGGCATGGAGGGGGTACCTGGAGGTAACTACCTCCTCAGAGAGTCAGGGGCCATACCCCACTGGTTGAATGTAGGTTTTTGTGTTTTCTTGTATTTTAGATTTTTTTTTGCCTTCGATGTAACATGGGTCATCTGAAAGGACTGAGATGTGCTCAGCATCTCCAACATTATAGCCTAGATAAAACTACCATTTGCAAAAAAACGGAGGGCTACGCAAATAGTCTGGAGTGTACTGAGGCCAGGTCCTCGATTGGTAGTGTTGGCTATGTAAGGCTATTTAAATATATTAAAGATTTAAGATTAAAGATTAGAGAATTTATAGGCCTATCTCTCCACTCCAGCAAAAAGTCATTTGATATGCCAAGATGTCGAGCCGTGGTCTTATCAATCGCTCCCGGTGGATTGCACGTATAATTTGCGCTCCGATATCAGCAGTTCTCTCATCAAAAGGGCATGCCATTGTGAACACATGAAATCTGCGGTGAACGCGGATTAAATACACGAAACCGGGTTATGTTTCAAACTTAACCTGCGCAAAACCTGCTCTGACCAGGTTTGATTCAGAGCATATGTTTCTATAGCAACTAACATACCGTGATCCTTTTGGAACGGAAAACCTAGGGTTACAGCAAACCCTGGGTTAACTTACCCGGTTATGTGATAAAACCGGCTTTGTGGAACACCCCAAAGGCTAAGAGACAAAAAAAATTTTTTGGGACAGTTGTAAATAAAATATTTTTTAGAAGCCTCAAGGATGTTTTGACATTGATTTTTGATAAAGTATGCTGAGTTTTATTAAGTCACGCTCAGACTAGTGTCATTTGCATATTACAATCCAAAAAAAATCCCCCTGTGACAATGTCACTTTTTTTTTTTTTTTTTTTTTCCTGAGGAGTTTGCAGGTCTGACAATGGCGGAAGGTACTGGATCTGACAAAGATGGCACCATGCAAAAGTTCACCATTTTGAAAGAAATACAAACAAGGACTAATTCACTGAGTTCACCAACTAATACTCTTCACTAGAAATGTTGTGTGAAATGATTTTCAAGCAGTCTTGCGGTATCAGCTTGGTAGATGGAACAACAAGGTGTCCGATAGGCGGAGATCTAGATCAGCGGGAGTGGCCAGCGAAGCTGTGCATGGTGGTAATTGTTGTCTTCAATCCAAAAGCGCCCAAAAAGTCACTTTCTGCCTTTTCTCGGTCAAGACGGGACCAAATTAGAATTTTATTTTATTATTCGACTACATATAGGACCCAATTTCAACACATATTCATGCCTCCACCGGTGAAGTGCTCCTTTAAGCATAGTCAATATTTAAAAAAAATTGCAATCTGAGGCATTATTCCTTCTTCTTCTTAACATGGATAGTAAATAATCCCTAACCCTGGATTTACAATTCAGGATGCCTGCATTGCCTGGGGAGAGTTTAGAGTCTACACTCTCCCAAGGAAATGCAGACATCCTCATCTTTTTTTTCTCCATCAAGTATGGTTGCGAAATACAGTTTCTGTCGTTTTATTTGGCATTTTGTAAATCCATTGATTTCGGTTGGGAGACTGATTGCTCATTGCAAAGGAGGTTGGTTGTAGTGTTTTCGCTCGGTTCTAGCCCTACTGTTGATACGGAGAACCGAGCGAAAAGACTACAACCAATCATAAACATGACCAGTTCCCGTTTCAATGGGCTTTACGGAACGCCAAATAATACACAACAGAAACTGTAGCCGTTTCTCGATACCAAGTACGCGAACTGCGGACTCGTGGACTTGGAAGTTCGCACTTGGCAAGTCCGGACTTCCATGTACAAACCTCAGAGGCCGGGAGTACGCACCTGCAATTGGAACAGCAGCGGTCTCGAAGACGTCACTACCTCAGCTCGTCTGTTAACTGTGCTACGGCCTCATGTAGGCATATACTACTGAACAATATATACAAATTATATAAAACAAAACACCAGCCTCTTTCGTTTTAAAATAGTATGTTAATATTTTGAATTAATATAAATGAAAAGTTATGCGTATTCACATGGCACAACAGCTGTACCCTACATATAAACAATCAGTGGCTTGAAAAAGATTGTATGAAATTGCCGTTTCTCAATGTTCCTATATAGCCTTTTCCGGATTTCCGTTGCCGTTGCGATGGGTTTCCTCTATCAGCGACTTATACAATACAAAACAAATGATGTTAAACAAAACCCCTCTTTCATTTCAAATAATATTATGTAAATATTTTGAATGAATAGGCCTCCATTTTTGTTATACTTTTAAAATGTTCCTATATAGTACGATTATTTTAAAATGAAAATAACCCTCCCTCTGCCGTCATGGGGATAGCCCGTGTTACCAGATTGGGCCAGATTTCCCACCCAATCTGGCAACACGAGCGGAGGCGTCACTAAACGATCCTAAGCAGTTTTATTTCAGAGTGCAGCAAAAAGCTCCGCTGCACAGGAACTTCAGAAATGCTTGAGAAAATGTAACTTGTGTGGACGCTACCGCATTACTTGGTCAATAAAAGAGCTACTTAAAAGTTATTTGATTCAGAAAAAAGCTATTTGTTGATCGTTTTGCGGGTAGCTAGATGGTACTCACTGAACTTTGCATTGATTATGAAGATATTCCTGTTTTTCACCTCCCATACGACAACGTTGTTAATCAACCCACTCTTGAAAAAAAGTTAGCCATTCGTACTTTTGTAGGCTTTCACTTTTTGTGCGGTATAAGGTGAGGGATTCGCTATAAGATAAATGTAAATATCTCCAAACTCCACGTCTGGTCGAGACGTTGCCAACTTCAAAGCAATTAACACATCAGTGGGTGCTGTGTATGGATCTTAAGTTCCGAGTATGTTTATCTTTTATTGTTATCTAATTTGAACATTTATGGTCTTAATAGTTGATTGATTGTAGTATTGGATATCTGCAAGGCTCCAATTCCCCTGGCTGGCTGCTGTTCATCGCCATTTTGTCGGCGTCTGTTGCCCTCCAGGCAGCCACGGTAGTTACGTGACTGCAAATTATGAATAGAACCTAGAGCAGGCGTGTCAAACTCAAATACCCAGTGGGCCGAAATAAAAAAATGGGTCGAGGGCCGGACATGTTCAATATTTATTATGAATTTAAGTTTTACCCATATTGAATCTGAAAGTGTCCTAAAGTTTAGGCTTATTAGCTATTGCAATAAGATCTATTCATTTGTAGGCCTAAACATGAACTCAGCCTTAGTTTTACACATATATATATATATTAGAGCTGTCAAGTGATTAAAATATTTAATCGTGATTAATCGCATTAATGTCATAGTTGACTCACGATTAATCGCAAATTATTTTTCTATGCTAAATATCCCTTGATTTTTTTTGTCCCATAATTCTTCTCATTTTAATTCTCTTATCAACATGGTGAAGTGCATCGGCTTGCCTTGTGCTAATGATTTTTTATTGCTAACAACATTGGCATATACTGATCAAAACAGGACGATACAAAAAAAGAGCCTATAGTGCAATTAAACGACTGCTTTGAACGAAATTGAACATAGCAGTCAGGCTACTGCTTCTTTGTTTTGAGCCAAAGAAAAAAAAAAAAAAAAGTTTTTTTTTTTTTACAATAAAATAATTGCATTAATCGCGCGATACAATTTTTAACGCCGTTAAATTTGGTTTGCGTTAACGCCGTTAATAACGCGTTTAACTGACAGCTCTAATATATATATAATCTGGAACAAGGAGTCTAACTCAGATCAAATTTCAAAATAAAATAAAGAAGACACTAATTCTCATGCCTCTCAAATTGAAAATCCAAACAATAAGATTTATTTATTTGTTGGCCTAAACATGAACTCAGCCTTAGTTTTACACGTATAAATAGATGTGTAATCTGAAACAAGGAATCTAACTCAAATCAAATTTCAAAATACAATAAAGAAGACACTAATTTCACATGCCTCAGTTAAAATCCAAACATATACAAAAGTGCAAAAATGAAACCTATGCTACATTAAAGCTCAGTTTACTGCACTGTGATTGGCCCTGGTGCCTGAACCAGATACTTGACATCTCTTCTTCGACGCAAGTTCCTCAATGTTTGGGGTCAGGCTCTGAGCTGAGGAAATCCTCAGGATTGAGTGAAGGTGTTCATCAGTGAGACAACTCCTGTGCGATGTTTTGTTCAACTTCATTACAGAGAAGAGTTGTTCACATAGGTATGTGCTACCAAACATAGAGAGCATTTGAGCAACTTGAGCACGCAGCTGGGGCATTGTGTCAGGGATGAAACGTGGAAACTGTGCAGCACCAACAGAGTCATACTTCGACCTGAGTGTGTCGCTACATTGGAGTTCGATCAGCTCCATTTGGAGGTTGGTTAGTGCGCTTTCCACGTCAACTGCAAACGGATTACTGAGCAGTTCAAACCTACTCTTTTGGGCTTCAAAGTCGGCAAATCGGCGTGTGAAGTCGGCACTAAGTAGGCCGAGCTTTTCAGCAAATTGTGCACTTGGGAACACAGAGACCTGCTCTTTCATAGTTTGGCAGCACGGGAAATGGCCCAGGTTTTCTCGCAGTATTTGTATCTCCCACAGGCGCAGCTTGGTTTTAAACGCCTTCACCGCAGCGTGCATGTCAGTGATCACATGATCCCGTCCTTGAAGCTGCAGGTTGAGCGCATTGAGATGGCTCGTAATGTCACACAGAAACGCCCATTCACACCAAAACCCTTTGTCCCGGAGCTCTGTTGTGTCTTTCCCTTTGCTTTCCATGAACTGACATATTTCCTCACGCAACTCGAAACATCTGTTCAGCACCCTCCCCCGGCTTAGCCACCGCACCTCTGTGTGATAGACCACATCACCATATTCCGAACCAATCTCCACCAGAAAGGACTTGAATTGACGGTGATTTAAACCTTTGGCTCTAATGAAATTAACTGCTTGTGTTACAGTTCTCATTACGTGATCCATTTTCAAAGCTTTGCCACTCAACGATTCCTGGTGTATGATGCAGTGATACGCTGTCAGCTCACCTGCACCGTTCACCTCCAGCATCTTCTCCCGAATCCTGCCCACCAATCCATTCTTTAGACCGCACATCGCAGGCGCCCCATCCGTTGTTAGTCCCACAAGTTTATCCCAAGGCAGACCCATTTCATTCACACATTTGCACACCTCATCAAAGAGATCCTTCCCGGTAGTTGTGCCATGCATTGATTTCAGTCCTAAAAGTTCCTCTGTAACGCGCAGGCTCGAGTCAACTCCGCGGATGAAGATTGACAGCTGGGCCGTATCTGATGTGTCGGTGCTCTCATCCACAGCGAGGGAGTATGCGATGAAATGTTTTCCCTTTTCCGTCAGCTGTTGTTGTAAATTGGTGGAGAGCTCACATACACGATCAGCAACGGTGTTTCTGCTCAGACTGACGTTTAAAAATGCTTGTCTTTTATCTGGGCACACGACATCGCAAACTTTTAACAAGCAGTTTTTTAGAAATTCTCCCTCGGTAAAGGGCCGGGCGGATTTAGCAATCTCCTCAGCCACAATGAAACTAGCCTTTACAGCAGCATCACTTTGTATTTTGGCTTTAACAAACATAGTCTGCTGTGACACCAAACTTCGTTTCAACTCCACTACCTTCTGTAGCTTCTGCTGAATGTTCATATCCTTGTACTTGTCTTGATGCCTCGTTTCATAGTGACGTCTTAAATTGTGCTCTTTCGTGACAGCCACATCTGCCCCGCACACAAGACAGATGGGTTTGCCCTTCATATCGGTGAACATGTATTCAGCCTCCCACCTCTCTTGAAAAACCCTGTTCTCAATGTCCACCTTCCGTTTAGCCATTTTTTCTTTTTCCGGGGAAAGCATCAGGTAGCTAACAAAAAGTTAGCTAAGAAACCTAGGCTACTTCAGGTGATAAACAGTATGATGCTGCTGCAGTAAAAATTCTAGACTAGAGGGCTACAGGTAGTGGGGGATGGGCTCGCGCTTGCGGGCCTCGATTGACGTATACCAGCGCAGCGGCAGTGCATTGTGGGACTTGCAGTTTTAACGCTGAAATGGGATAAACCGGCGGGCCAGTTCTGATAGACATTAGATATTATCTTGCGGGCCAAATTAAATTACACCGCGGGCCAGATTAGGCCCGCGGGCCTTGAGATTGACAGCTATGCCCTAGAGTATCTGGTATAAAGGCTGGGACGAATTTCAAATTATAAATACGTACAATCCATAACGTTAGCTCTCTGGCTCATAGCTCATATATATATATATATATATATATATATATATATATATATATATATATATATATATATATATATATATATATATATAATATTAGTGCTGTCAAGCGATTAAAATATGTAATCGCATTAATGCCATAGTTAACTCAAGATTAATCGCAATTATTTTTTCTATGCTAAATATCCCTTGATTTCTTTGTCCCATTAATTTTTTCATTTTAATGCTCTTATCAACATGGAGAAGTGCATCGGCTTGCCTTGTGCAAATGTTTTTTATTTTGATAACATTGGCATATACTGATTAAAACAGGACGATACAAAAAAAAAGCCTATAGTGCAATTAAACACTGAACATACAAACATACTGCCTTGGACATAGCAGTCAGGCTACTGCTTCTTTGTTTTGAGCCAAAGAAAAAAAAATAATAATAATTTAAATAAATAAATTGCGTTAATCGCGGGATAAAAATATTAACGCCGTTAAAATTGGTTTGCGTTAACGCCGTTAATAACGCGTTTAACTGACCGCACTAATAATTATCTTTAATTACTTTATCTTGTATTGCTGCTGCTATGTGGCTGTTGAGGGACCGAGTCTAAGAATTGTACTCTTTTGTACTTCATTTATAAGTACTTATAAATTAAAATGTAATAAAAGCTTTCAGTCTTTCCAGGTGTATTTGTAGTTTTGTAATACCGATGTTTATATTCTTTATTCTTTTTTCTTTTTTTGTTGGTACGGTGTGGGCAGTGGTTGTTCATTTTGAATTGTCACATAATATTGTATAATCGCTGGTTTGTTCAACCGTACCCTTATTTCTACAGTAATACTTCACCCAGATCTGGGTGAGGTAAATAATTGAAGGCTTAATGGTTGGTTGATTGTAGGATAATAATCATGAGGTTAAAATGGATTTTGCTGACTAATTCGATAGGATTCCTTTTCACATGCTTGTTTTTCTGAACTTTTCAAGGTATCATTTGGAAGTGGGTCAAAGACATGGACATAGGAAACTAGATCCATTCAACATGCCTGTATTGCTGTGATATAACACTTGGAGTCTTTCTCCAGAGGCTAGCTCTGTTAACGAAACCTTGTTTCTCTCTTTAGGTCGGGGTGGCGCCTCTATCTTTGGGAAACAGTTTGAAGACGAGATCCACTCGGAACTCAAGTTCTCAGGTAATCACTTCTCATTGGTTCTGACGCTCGTCGTATTCTGTTATGTTTAATATATTCATACATGGAAGGAAGTGGCTCTCGGTGGATGGGAATTGATCAAGGTTTCTCTGCATCACCACCTGTTGCATGTTGCTGTTTTAAAACAATATGCATGTTCCATTTTCACATAATGCATGAGTTCTGTGTTTATGTTTGAGACTGACTAAACTATATAACATGCACGACCTTAAAGGGGCGGGTATTCTGGCGATGGCGAATGCAGGCCCCAACACAAACGGCAGCCAATTCTTCCTCACACTCGGAGAGACTCAGTGGTTGGATGGAAAACACACAATCTTTGGCCGAGTGCGCCAAGGAATGGGCGTGGTGAACCGCATCGGAATGGTGGAGACCAACACCCAGGACCGGCCCGCCGACGACATCAAGATCCTGAGGGCCTTCGTCACCGATTGAATGACCTCGTTTTCTACATTTTAAAAATACTGTAATAAATGTTTTTGTTTACGTGCGAGTGGATCCATGGCCAGACAAAGGGGTGTATTTCTGTGTGTGGTGGAACCCTTGAGGCAGTTCCTATAATAACTTGACAATTGTGAGGCTGAGCAGCGTCAGGGGCTGCTGCTTTATATGGTGCGTGTTTACAGTGGAGCCAAACATGGTGTGACACTGAGTGTGCTGCTGTTAACCAATCAACGGTCTGTACATCTGTCAGAGGGTGAACTTTATAATTTTGAGGATGACAGTGTTCCTGATAAGGCCTCATATTAAAGACCTTTCAGCCATGGTATTAACATGTGACTGCATACAAATGTGTCCACAGACATGGTGACTAATGTATGATAGTAAGCATTATTGGCCCTTAACACTAATATTCAGAAACACTGCCTCAAAAGGCTATTGGGTTAAGCAACACCAGTAGAGGCATATACTTTTCCCTGAACTTTTAAACGTTGGAAACGTGCAAAAACATAATTATATATTTATGTGGTATTCAGTCCAATGCTTAAAATATATCTGGCATTCAGTAGGCCAATGCTGTGGTAAAAGGGTGTAAAGTACTGTATGACCAAGTGTTTCTTTCTGTTCAATATAACTATCAGTCCCCTGTAGGAGACATTTGTTAATGTTTGTCCCCATAAACTAATGGTAAAAAAAATAGAAAAAATGACTAAGTAAGTCACACCGTCCAATTTGAAGGCTCCAATTACTACTCACTCCGCCTACTCACTTCCACCAATGCAAAGCTAGGGGAGGGCGTAGCCTCGTTTCCACATACGTACGTTTTTCGTATCCGTGTTTCCGTAAATTTACGGAAGGGGTCGCTAGTGTTTTACGTAAGGACATGAATTTATTTACAGACAGCCAAAAAGATGGGGGAACGTATGATAATGGCCGTTTTTAGGAGACCGGTACTTTGGAACATGAGGATCGACATATACAGAGATAAAAACAAAACCATCCAGGCTTGGAAAGAGATCGGTGAGGAGTTTGGCCTGCCCGGTACTTACATGTTTTTTGAAATGTATTTAATTAAAAAGAGCCATAAATTAGGCCTATACAAATAATACAATCAATATACGATCTTAAAAACAGACTATTTTATATATATCAAAATGATGAAGTATAGAGGAAACGAAAATAAAAATACTCACAATTTGTCTTTTTATTCACTCAAACTGACAATCAAAAGCAAGCGAGCTAGCAAAACTTTCATACGGTATCTCCGTAAAACGTTGGCGAAAGTTAAATTTTTTGAACGCATATTACGGACATACCGGACAGACATTTTACGGAGGGGAGGAGTCTCAGAGGAATCACTGACTCACTGCACGAAGATGTGACACGTTCGGCTCAGCTGCACTTTGAGGTTATGGTAGGTGTATGGAAGTAAATCTGTGCCATCGGGTTTTGAAAATAAAAACACATTGAATTATAAGCACTGAATATTTATGCATTGAAATAACCTATCTGAATTTTGGACATTGTAATAACCTATCTGAATTTTTTGCCTCTGAATTTAACTCTTTACATTTTCAATATATCATATTCACCTTTATTTTTCAATGTCAAAAAATTCAACGTTAAAATATTCAAACCAAATATTTTCAACGTGCCAAAATTCAGTCCGCCAAAGTCACCATCAAAATTCAATGTACGAAATTCAGTGTTAACATCCGGGGACCCAAGTAAGAGCAATCGATCCTAGATGCTAGATCGCGGTCAAACGAGTGGGCGCGTCATTCTCGTTGGATACCTGACTCTCACGCGGGAAGGCAAAACAGATTTAGACATGTCCAACTGCAACAGCAGCAGTAATGTTACGGAGCCCCCTAAGGGACATGGAGGAAAAAAAATATTTTGGTTGAAAAAAATATATTTAAAAGCAGAGAGAAAAATAATAATTTGGTTTGCGAGATATCGCAAACCAACTTCCGGGTCAGAATATATCTTCCGGGTCAGAGGAAAAACTAACGACCGTAACGATGAAGCTTGGGAGATCATCGTTTATTTTGAGCTTGGCCGCAAATATTCGGACATCAAATCAATACTTGCCAGTAGGCACGCCTTCCACATAAGTGAGAGACATCTGAAGAGGATACTGCGAGATCATAGGGGACACTCGCCGCAAGGCGTACTCTGACCTACCGATCCTGGTGGATTTTATTAGCGACCAACTGCAGTACTCTGGACAGCTTCACGGGTACCGATGGATGTACGCTAAATGCAGGGAGCATGGACTGCGTGTGAGGAAAGAGGATGTGCGGTTGTTGTTGAAAGAGCTTGATCCCAGAGGAGTGTCACGAAGGCTAGCGAGACGTCTCAGACGACGAAACTACTAGTGTAGATAGATATTAGATAGTGTATACAACTAGTATTACTTTTCATACCCTGACATGTTTTGATTGTTAATGTTCCTGCAGTCTTCTTCTAAATGTCACATGATGTTGCTGTGGTGTCAAGACAGCTGATTTTATACAGGTTTCAGGTCATCCTACTTGAACCGGCAGGACGACCGCACCCCCTGCCAGGGGCGCCGAAAAGGGAAAAGGGTAAATGAGACGGATTCTAGGGGCCCATGATGGAGGGGGGCCCAGAGAGGCCCCTAATGATGATGAAATTATAATACAGAAGGCCCTGTAAAGATTATTTTCATGGGGCCCAAAATCCCTAGCGGCGCCCCTGCCCCCTGCTGTATACAATCAGCTGTGTTGACACTACAGCAACATCATGTGACATTAAAAAGAAGACTTCAGGAACTTGTCATGGTATGAAAAGTAATACGAGTCTGATTACAAGAACAATTTAGTAAATTGTTCTTGAACAAGTACAATTATTAATTCATTAAGTTTTTCATCTAGCTAATGTGGCCAGTGAAAAATATGGCCTGAAAATATCAGGAAACGGCACCAAACTTGTTTGGCAATTTTTTGTTTCCACATATGGGATAGCAATATAGTTACAGTAATAAAAAAATGTCCAGTCTCAATAAAAACATGAATAGCGTGTGTTGTCGTTTTTTAACCACTCTCTCAGTATTTGAAACTACAGGTTGTAAATGCACAGATAATTTCAAAATGCTTTTCTGTCGTTATGCCAATATTTGTACTGATTGGCCATCAGAGGCCTGTTTCAGGTAGCTGGTTTAACATACTCTGAGTTTAATCCTGCGCTCTGAGTTGGTTGACTCAGAGTTCAGGGTTGAAAAGCAACTCTGGGTTTTCGGTTTCAGAACAGGTGATCAGCGTTGGGTTAATCAACTCTGAGTATGTTCACTCTGGGTTGAGGGCGTGCCTGTTGACTATGAAGAGCCATCATCAATGGATCTCTGATAACATGATCAAACATGGACCTAAAGCGTAGATCCACTTACTTTTCCCCCACGGAATTGGAAATTCTAATGAACGCGTATACCGAGTAACTGCTCCCGCGGCAGCGAGAGCGTGAGAGAGAGCTCGGCAGGAAATAGCTGAACAAGTCAATGCGTGAGTAAAATAAATTAGTAAAATAAAATAAAAATAAGAGGACAGGTTAATATCTTCCACTTATTCAATATGTAATTTGTGTGTGTGTGTGTGTGTGTGTGTGTCAATTTACGCAGGAACAACCCGAGTTGCTCCAAGAGAACTTGGCAGCAAATGAAGATGAAGTACAAAAATATAGTTCAAACAGGTATCTAATGTTTAATTGAAATCAAATCAATTGTGCTGTTTTGCCTGCTCTACCTAATTTAACAGCTATATTCAACATGTGATGGACCTATATGTAAGCAGTAAATGTAAGTAGTAGTATTTCTCAGCCACCCCAACACTGCCAATATTTAATAGGATTTAGATATATTAGAAGGCTACACCTAGGAAAAATGCATTATATATATGGGTCTTCAAAATAGCGCTTACTGAATATTAGGGTAACATTTTCAAATCGAAAAAAAGCAGAGGCCCGGAAGACTGGAGGGGGTCCACCTCTGCAGCCCTCACAGAGGCTGAGGAGATGGCCCTCAGAGAACAGAGTATGCGTCCTGTGGCTGAGGGCATCCCTGGGGGGAGCTCCTCTGATCCCCCCCCACCCCCCAGGATAGAAGTGCCTTTATAAGAGGTTGGTTATTCAAAATAATTAAATATGTACACGCAACCCAGCGCGTTGCAAATTAGATGGGGCAATATTCTGGCTCAAGTAATAATTTCACTGTCTAATCATCTTCTTCCAGTTACTGATGGCGTCATCGCCCTACTTGAACCAGATGCCCTCACCAACCTCCATGCAATTGTAACAATTCTTCACCTTCCACAGATTATTAATAATGTCTTGGTAATTGCTGAACACAACCGTTAATGTCATTACAGGAAGATGATGGAGAAACATTGTCTGCGGCATTCGAAAGGGAAGAGGAAAGGCCTATTGAGGTTAACACCTTTTAAAAATAACCTCTAAAAGTTGATGATAGCGTTGTACAATTTAAAACTGACATCTTCTTTCTCTCAAACAGGATGAAATCGAATCCAATGAGAGGCCATCCACTTCTAAATCACAGCTTGCCTCTGTAAGATTCTCCCTGGAATTATAATGAAACGCTGTGCTTGGCACTGTGAAATCCAATCTCATCTTTTGCATTCCTATAGCTTCCAGTCAAAGACTTATATAAAATAAAAAGCAAATACACAAAGCAGACTTGGAAATGGACCACCTTAGGCAAAAGATGCAAAAGGATGCTTTGGAGATCCACATTTTGGAACATAAGTTAAAGGTGGGTGAGGTGCAAACTGGGATCCTGTTCCCTGCTCTAAAAACATACCCGATATGAATGACTTTTTTTGTGCTTTCAGGAAATAAAGAAATCCTCATAAAAAGTAGCTTGTCTTTATTAGAACACGGGCTGTGGTGGGACAAGTTATTTTGTTGAACAGTTTACTCAAAGGGTTTTACTCCAGTGAACAATGCAGACGATTATGCTGAGCATGTGCATGTAGAGAAGAAGCATCTGGTTAAAAGCAGTACCAGGGTATTTTCTGCCCTGCATTCTTAATATGCGTTTCTTGACTTGCAGCAGTTATAGGTCCGTGGTTAGTCAGATACTCTGATCATTGGAAAGCCACAACGTTAAAGTGACTGTAGTAGACAGAGCGGGTGGGATGCACGGGGCGGATCATTCTGCAAATGCGTTAATTGCGTTAAAAAAATAACTTCAACTTAAAGCATGCCCCCGCTGCGTTTGAGAGTTAACATGGGGGCTGAGAAGGTGGTCTAAATAAATGATAGATTGCGCTGAAAAACGATAGCGCTCGTGAAGAAAATTATCAGGAAAATAAAGTATATCCAGCCGTCTTAATAATCGTTCCTCACGGAGATTCCCTCTGAGGATCGCAGCCTCTACGAGCAAGGTATGTTTTATTACTCTGTTTTCTAGGAATAATTGACACAAGCAGAAACCAAAAACCAGCCGTTTTTTCGTTTTTTCGTTTTGTCCAAAAAAACGAAAATCAAAATTTCAGTTCGTTTATTCGTTTTTTGGTTCTTCTTACCAAAACGAGTTTACCACTCAATATCTGGTTTCCGCCGGTGGGCGGGTCCTCTTGTTGGCTAGCGTGCTTCATTGCCCTGTGCTCTTCATAATAAAAGTTCTTCCGTTTGATAATGTCGACAAAAATATTACTGTATTATAGACACTAGCAGACACAGAGGACCACACCACCCACAGTCAAGACTGACACGGCTTCAAATAACTAATAGTATTCATAATCATTTGAAAATGAGAACTTATGAAGTTATGATGACTTCAGTGCAGTTGATGTTTAGCCACAGTTAATACATGCAGAGCAGACCTGCGATCGCTGGCTGCTGATTTCCTCACAGCCTGAGAGCTATGAGGAATAGGCCTACAAGTGATCACAACACATTACTGACAGCTGAAAATTGCGCATTTGTTGACCTTTATCCATTTAAAGTAAACAAATTATTTTTTCTTGTTGAAAGATATTTTATATTGTTTTCATATTATTATTTACTGATGGTGTTTACAGAATGCGAGTGCGTGTTATATTGAAAGCGAGGCTGAGTGTGCCTATGAATATAGGCTACAGTGAGTTTTTTAAGGTGCTGTACAAGCAAATCATATTGTCTACTCTACAGTGACAGGGAGTGTAAAGTAACCTACTTCATTCAATATCGAATAGGCTACTGTAGCCTACACTATGTACAAATGGTTTTGCTCATTGCAGTTGTGACAGTCATTTTAACGTGTCAGCAGGCAAGCTTCACTCATTTCAGGATGCATTATGCGTTGTCCTATAGCCTACTTGGAACATGTTTTGGAATGGATCTATAGTAGCGTATAGAAATTTGCTCATAACAGGCCAGCTGGAATACAAAGCAAACTCTTTGTATTCCAGCTGTTTTTTTTGTGATGTTTTATGATGTTTCAATGTTGCATTGGTAATGTGTTAGACAGCTTAGATGTTATGTTTTGTTAACCTGATTCCTATCCCACTCTGTTTAAGTAAAAGTGTGCTACTGCTGCAAAATCTCTTTGCTTTTGTTTTTTTCTTTTCTTTAATGTGTTTGGAAATGACTTTTAATGATGTTAACTAGATCTCATAACTGGCCTAAACACATAGAAATTTGTATATGCCCTATACCATTTGACTATAAGACCTCTATAAGAATCTCTATTCATGTAGTCAATGATCAAACTAGTAGCATGAATATGAATTACAGTCCAAGCGGGTTAGGCAAGGCAAGGCAATTTTATTTTTATAGCCCGTTTTTACAAACAGTTTGTCTCAAAGGGCTTTACATAGCATGAGCATCATAACAACATCCTCTTCCCTTAAGCCCTCACATCGACTGAGTAAAAACTCCCAGGAAAATCAAGGGGAAAAATTGCAGTTGGTTCAGACTGGGGGTGGAGCTGTGGAGAATATATGGAAACACAGAGAGACTGCGAGACGCCAAGGCCAAACTACAAGGTCCGAAAGGTGAGGGGGGGGGGGGGGGGGTCTGCCTCTCTGACCCATGGGGAGAGCTGGTTCCACAGTAAAGGAGCCCAGTAACTGAAGGCTCGACTTCCCAGTCTGTTTTTAGAGATAATGGGAGTCACTAACAGACCTGCATTCTGGGAGCCAATAAAAATCTTGGATAAGTCATAATAAAGGTAATGATTCATTATTGTGCATTTAAAGATGTATATTATTAGGTTGCAGCATTATTTGGGGATGACAATACAAGACTTCCATGAATGTGCATTTGAAGGAGTTTGCTTTGTATTCCAGCTGGCAAATTTCTATAGGCTACTATAGATCCATTTCAAAACACGTTCCAAGTAGGCTATAGGACAAAGCATTATACATCCTTGAATGAGTGAAGCTTGCCTGCTGACATGTTAAAATGACTGCCACAACTGCCATGAGCAAAGAGAAAAACCATCTGTACATAGTGTAGGCTACAGTAGCCTATTCAATATTGAATGAAGTAGGTAGCTGTACACTCTTTGTCACTGTAGTCAATATGATTTGCTTGTACAGCACCTTAAAAAACTCACTGTAGCCTATATTCATAGGCACACCTAGCCTCGCTTTCAATATAACACAAACTCGCATTCTGTAATCACTGTCAGTAAATAATAATATGAAAACAATATAAAATATAGCTGCGAGCAGCAATGTGGGTGTCAAGCGTAATCGGACTCGGTAGGCTAATTCTGCCGGATGGACGCAATCGGCCAGGGGGCTACATGATGACCGCCTCGGAAATCGGCAATACCGACAGCCGGTGGGATGAGTAAATGGGAAAAGGACCCCACCTAGAGGTAAGGGCGCAATGCAGTCTGCCTGACAGAACAAATGTCACAAATACATAGGGGTATTCGGAACAATATCCCTAAAAGAGACACAATGTAAAGAAGCATCCGTTCTGGAGGTTGTTCGTGAAGCATCTAATCCAGTGGGAATTGCAGTTTATAATGTAGGTGGGCGGAATGATGAATATAGTCAATGTTGCATTATACTTTAAGTACCGCTTGTCGCCACACGAGTGCAGTGTCTACCCATTAATGAGCGCCGTCAAGTTTGATTGGCTGTCACGGCCAAACGGTTTTGAATTTGAGAAAGCGGTTTGATACATTTGTTCAGCTTGGTCGGAAGATCATATATGCCAAGTTCTATGAAGATTGGACATTGTAGTGTTCTCGTGCAGTGTGTTGTAACTCTGACTTAACACCGAGTTAAACCGTAGCCAATGAAGACAGAATCGTAGTAAGGTTGATCATTTACTGTCACAATTCCTCATTAACAGACGGTGAAAACTGCAAATAAAAGAATACAAAAATACTGAATGTACATTTGACTAAACAGCATGTTGTACATAGTTGTAAATAATAATATAAACTGTCTAACACTGTATGAAGACATTCTGATGCCAATTGCATTGATTTTAGTTTGTACACAATTGCTAACCAAAACGTTTTTAACAACACATCAAACATTATTTTTAACTAAATCCACTAATATATTATCTTAAACATGTCTTGCATTGATTAAACAAACTTACGGCATTGCCTCTTAGATGCTTTCATGTGGATGCTAGCGGATTACAATCAGAAGATGCACATGTCTGCCATTCCTTCTACAGAGGTAAGATTTTTAACAGGAAATGACGTCAGAGGAAGTGACTAATCCGGAAGTGACATAATCGCAAACCTAAAACGGCAAAATAATATGAATTTATACATTGGCTTATTTTAACTTTAAAGTAATTATTCACATCCTTTTTTACATATACATATTTAAGAAATCAATGTAAGAATATTAAATGAGTGCCAGGAGAGACAACACAGACATAATTTGTGGCCTGTGGAAATTTTCAACTGATTTTGACAACTTTCAACATGGCGGCCAAGTAACTAACCCTGATGATGTTATGGGTCTATGTATCAAGTTTGGTTATGATATGTCAAAGGGCTGCTGAGATATTGGCGTGTTTCCGGTTTGGCGGCTTCGCGGTCGAATATCATTGGCTGTCGCGGATATTTCTGCAAGAAATAATATACTAGCTATACGGGGAGGTCTGATAGTATCACTAGACATTGAAAATAAGTTTTAAATGTACTCATGTGACGAGAAAGGAGTCAAAACACATCGACATTAATAACAGCGCCACCTAGAGGTCAAAGGTCACCAAATTCATCCAGTGTAACCTTTATGGGGTCATGGGTCTATGTACCAAGGTTGGTTATGATATGTCAAAGGGCTGCTGTGATATGGGCTTACATCCGGTTTGGCGGCTTTGCCTCCAAATTTGATTGGCTCTAGCGGGCAAACAGTTTTGAATTTGAAAGGTCTATCAGATGTTTTGCATCAAGCAGGGCCAGAAGATCATGTGTGCCAAGTTTCGAGATGATTGGACAAGATTTGTGATAGAAGTAGCACTTTGAAGGTTTTTGACATAAACCAAGATGGCGGATATATACGTCATGGCGCAATGACGTCATAGGGCAGGGGTCTGCAACCTTTTGTATCAAAAGAGCCATTTTGGCCCATCTCCCGCAAAAAAAATTTTTTTGGAGCCGCAAACTTTTTAATTCACCCCCTCCCCCCTCCGGAGACGCTAACGCTGCGCACCGCACAGACATTTTTTGTGACACTCTGTAAAAAAATAACATAAATCTTTAGCTGTCATGTGGCATCAGGGAGTAGCCTACAGTACAGTAGACTACAGTAGCCAGTCAGCAGCGTCAACCGTTGACGTTCTACGTGATCGGTCATGGCCAGCAATGTAAACAAGGAATAGATAGCATAGCATAGCGATACAATAGTCAAGTAATGAAAAAACTGTAAGGACCTTTATTATCAAAATATAACGTACTGAAACTTTAATATTCAACACAAGAACTTTAATGCTGTAAACCCTTCTCGCTCAGTATTCGTTCGTGCAATTGGCTGTCAACGGTGGATGCTGCTGATTGGCGGCTCACTGGCATGTCCCGCCTCCTGCCAATGGCAGCATCTAGGCTACTTCCTGATGCCAGATGCCAGTTAAAGATTTAACTCCTACTGGGATTAGCCAACTGCAAATCAACGAAGCTTTGTCATTCACTCCCCCCCTCACGGTAGCGCAATTGCGCATCCATTGCGACCTCTCGTTTAGTTGACGATATATATCAAAATATATATATATATATATATATATATATATATATTATTTTTTATTTATTTTTTTTAAGAAAACTGCAGGGAGCCACGGCTGAGGGGCTAAAGAGCCGCATGCGGCTCCGGAGCCGCAGGTTGCCGACCCCTGTCATAGGGTGTGTTGAACTAATAATAATAATAATAATACATTTAATTTAGAGGCGCCTTTCAAGACACCCAAGGTCACCTTACAGAGCATATAGTCATCATACATTATTTAAAAAACAAGACATTGTGAAAAAAATAAATAAACATAAGCAATAAGAAATAAATAAAACAAAAACAAGACAAAACAAAACAAAAAAAAAACAATCAAAACAGTGATCAGTTAGACGTTGTGTGCGAGTTTGAACAGGTGAGTTTTGAGTTGTGACTTGAAGGTTGTAATGGTGTCTGATTGTTTTATGTGTGGGGGGAGGGAGTTCCAGAGCCTGGGTGCTGAACAGCTGAATGACCGGGCACCCATTGTAGTGAGTCGTGATGTGGGGATACATAGTAGTCCAGCAGAGGTTGAGCGGAGGGAGCGGGAGGGAGTGTATTCTTGGAGGAGGTCACAGAGATAACTGGGGGCTAGGTTGTGGAGAGCTTTGTAGGTGAAAGGTAGCCCTTTGAACTGGGCTTGGTTCAAGGAATCCAATGATACCTGGTTTGTGAATATTGGTCGAATAGGTCGAAAGTTATGAACATGAATGCATGCCCAACTTTGACCTGTTGGTGGCGCTAGAGCTGTTGGGCTAGCGATCTGAGATTGGCTTAATGGGCTAATGGGGCTGTCCTGAACCAGTGTGCCAAATTTCACAACTTTTCACCAAGCGGTTCTATGGGCTGCCATTGACTTCCACGTAGGTAAAATAATAATAATAGGAATTCATACAAAAACAATAGGTTGTCTCGCAACATAGTTGCTTGACACCCAAATATCTTCCAGCAAGAAAAAATTATCTGTTTAATGTAAATGGATAAAGGTCAACAGATGCGCAATGCAGGGCTCTCCATTTTTGAACTGAGTTCAGAGTGAGATTTTGTCGGGGGGGGGGGGGGGGGGGGGGATATATTAATATGTAACTGCATACAAATTTGTTCACAGACATGGTGACTAATGTATGATAGGCCTTATTGGCCCTTAACACTAATATTCAGAAACAACACTGCCTCAAAAGGATATTGGTCTAAGCAACACCAGTAGAGGCATATACTTTCCCTGAACTTTTAAACGTTGCAAAAGTGCAAAACATATATTATATTTACGCGGCATTCAGTCCAATGCTTAAAAATATATCTGTGGCATTCAGTAGGCCAATGCTGTGGTAAAGTGTGCAAAGTATGAGTATGAATATTTGATGGAGTATGAGTAAGTGTTCCCTTCTGTTACATAGATATAACTTTATCAATCCCCTGCAGGAGAAATGTGTTAATGTTTGTCCCTATAAAACAATAATGGTAAAAAAATATAATACAAAACATGACGGTAACTCTAAAGTCAAACCGTCCAATCTGAAGGCTTTACTTAACCACTCCCCCTACTCACTTCCACCAATGCAAAGCGAACAGAACTGAGTATGGGAGGGCGTAGCCCAACTAGTTTGTGACAGACCTAGAGGAACGCAACGCAAATTAAATGTGAACATGTATTGAGGCTTTATTAAAATCCCGGACGATTTTGAAATTTCACCCGGACGCATTTGATTCCTACCCTTCCACTGTCAAATAGCGGCGCAAGTTGTGTGGCGTGTGAGCGTGTGCATGGGTTGAATTGCGTGCGTCTCACGGAGAGCCCTGCGCAATGTGCAGCTGTCAGAAATGTGTTGTAATCACTTGGATTCCTCATAGCTCTCAGGCTGTGAGGAAATCAGCAGCCCGCGATCTCAGCTCCTTTGATGTGAACGCGTACAGAGCGCATAGTTCAGAGCCGGACAATGATGTCGTAGTAAAGCCCTCAGGTCTATTCTGCATGTATTAACTGTGGCTAAACATCAACTGCACTGAAGTCATCATAACTTCATAAGTTCTCATTTTCAAATGATTATGAACACTATTATTGTTATTTGAAGCCGTGTCAGTCTTGACTGTGGGTGGTGTGGTCCTCTGTGTCTGCTAGTGTCTATGATAAAGTAATATTTTTGTCGACATTATCAAACGGAAGAACTTTTATTATGAAGAGCACAGGTCAATGAAGCACGCTAGCCAATAAGAGGACCCGCCCACCGGCGGAAACCAGATATTGAGTGGTAAATTCGTTTCGCTCAGTAAGAACCAAAAAACGAATAAACGAACTGAAATATTGATTTTCGTTTTTTTGACAAAACGTAGAAACGAATAAACGAACTGAAATCTTGATTTTCGTTTTCTTGTCAAAACGAAAAAACGAAAAAACGGCTTGTTTTCTGGTTTCTGCTTGCGTCAATTATTCCCAGAAAACAGAGTAATAAAACGTACCTTGCTCCTCAACGTCCGCGGGCTCTCGTAGAAAAGGACATGCCATTTCTAACACTTCGCTCTGAGCAAGGTACGTTTTATTACTCTGTTTTCTAGGAATAATTGACGCAAGCAGAAACCAGAAAACAAGCCGTTTTTTCGTTTTTTCGTTTTGACAAGAAAACGAAAATCTAAATTTCAGTTCGTTTATTCGTTTTTTGGTTCTTACTGAGCGAAACGAATTTACCACTCAATATCTGGTTTCCGCCGGTGGGCGGGTCCTCTTATTGGCTAGCGTGCTTCATTGCCCTGTGCTCTTCATAATAAAAGTTCTTCCGTTTGATAATGTCGACAAAAATATTACTGTATTATAGACACTAGCAGACACAGGACCACACCACCCACAGTCAAGACTGACACGGCTTCAAATAACAATAATAGTATTCATAATCATTTGAAAATGAGAACTTATGAAGTTATGATGACTTCAGTGAAGTTGATGTTTAGCCACAGTTAATACATGCAGAGTAGACCTGAGGGCTTTACTACGACATCATTGTCCGGCTCTGAACTATGCGCTCTGTGCGCGTTCACATCAAAGGAGCTGCGATCGCGGGCTGCTGATTTCCTCACAGCCTGAGAGCTATGAGGAATCAGGGGCGCCGCTAGGGATTTTGGGCCCCATGAAAAGAATCTTTACTTAGTGTCATTATTTTTTCTGTATTATAATTTCATCATCATTAGGGGCCTCTCTGGGCCCCCCTCCATCATGGGCCCCTAGAATCCGTCTCCTTTACCCCCCCTTTTCGGCGCCCCTGTGAGGAATACAAGTGATTACAACACATTTCTGACAGCTGAACAGGGCAAATATAAATCACCATCAAATATAACTTGTTTGTCCCGAGGTAAAACCCAAACTCTCCTGGAACCGTCACCTTATCGTGGTGGAGAGGTTTGCGTGTCCCTGTGAACCTGAGAGCTGTGTTGTCGGGAGCCTTGTGCTCCTGGTAGGGTCTCTCATGGCAGAGTGGTCTCAGGTGAGGGGCCAGACTAAGAATGGTTCAAAAAACTCCAATGAAGAACGAAAAAAGAGGAGATGTGACCCGGCCCGGAGGAAGCCCGGGGCCCCCGTCTGGAGCCAGGCCCAGACGGAGGGCTCGATGGCGAGCGCCTGGTGGCCGGGTTTGCCACGGAGCCCGGTCGGGCACAGCCCGAACAAACTACGTGGCACCCCCCCTCTCTTCATCCCATGGGCCCACCACCTGTGGGACGACCCGTTGGGGTCGGGTGCGCAGCCACATGGGTGGCAGCGAAGGTCAGGGGTCTCGACGGACCAGACCCGGGCGGCAGAAGCTGGCTCTGGGGACGTGGAACGTCACCTCGCTTTGGGGAAAGGAACCGGAGCTTGTGAGGGAGGTGGAGCGCTATCAGTTAGATCTGGTGGGGCTTACCTCCACGCACAGTCTCAGCTCTGGTACCGTACTCCTGGATAAGGGTTGGACTCTATTCTTCTCCGGAGTTGCCGAGGGCGTGAGGCGCCGGGCGGGTGTGGGGATACTCATAAATCCCCGGCTGAGCGCCGCGGTGTTGGAGTTTACCCCGGTAGACGAGAGGGTCGCCTCCCTGCGCCTAAGGGTTGTAGGGGGGAAAACTCTGACTGTTGTTTGTGCATATGCACCAAACAGCAGCTCAGAGTACTCGGCCTTCTTGGAGACCCTGAATGGAGTCCTGTATGGGGCTCCAGTAGGGGACTCCGTAGTTCTGCTGGGAGACTTCAACGCCCACGTGGGCAACGATGGAGACACCTGGAGAGGCGTGGTGGGGAGGAACGGCCCCCCTGATTTAAACCCGAGCGGTCGTTTGTTATTGGACTTCTGTGCTAGTCATGGATTATCCATAACAAACACCATGTTCGAACATAAGGGTGCTCATAAGTGTACCTGGTACCAGAGTACCCTAGGCCGAAGATCGATGATCGATTTCGTGATCGTGTCATCTGATCTGAGGCCGCATGTTTTGGACACTCGGGTAAAGAGAGGGGCGGAACTGTCAACCGACCACCATCTGGTTGTGAGTTGGATCAGGGAATGGGGGAAATTTCCGGATAGACCTGGTAAGCCCAAACGAGTAGTGCGGGTGAACTGGGAACGTCTGGAGGAGGCCCCCGTCCTAGGTATCTTCAACTCACACCTCCGGCGGAGCTTTTCTGGCATTCCTGTGGAGGTTGGGGGCATTGAGCCGGAGTGGGCGGTGTTCAAAGCCTCCATTGCTGAAGCTGCGGTGGCTAGCTGTGGCCTCAGGGTCTTAGGCTCCTCAAGGGGCGGTAACCCTCGGACACCGTGGTGGACACCGGTGGTCAGGGAAGCCGTCCGACTGAAGAAGGAGGCCTTCCGGGATATGATATCCTGGAGGACTCCTGACTCGGTTGCAGGGTACCGACAGGCTCGAAGGGCTGCAGCGGCTGCCGTGTCGGAGGCTAAGCAGCGGGTGTGGGAGAAGTTCGGAGAGGCCATGGAGAAGGACTTTCGGTCGGCACCAAAGTGTTTCTGGAAGACTATCCGGCACCTCAGGAGGGGGAAACGGGGAACCATCCAAGCTGTGTACAGTAAGGATGGGACTCTGTTGACCTCAACTGAGGAGGTCGTCGGACGTTGGAAGGAACACTTTGAGGAACTCCTGAATCCGAATAACACGCCCTCTATGTTGGAGGCAGAGCTCGAGGTTGATGGTGTTTCGTCGTCAATTTCCCTGGTGGAGGTCACTGAGGTAGTCAAACATCTCCGCAGTGGCAAAGCCCCAGGGATTGATGAGATCCAGCCAGAAATGCTAAAGGCTCTGGGTGTTGAGGGGCTGTCATGGTTGACACGCCTATTCAACATCGCGTGGGAGTCGGGTACAGTGCCAAAGGAGTGGCAAACCGGGGTGGTGGTTCCCCTGTTCAAAAAGGGGGACCAGAGAGTGTGTGCCAATTACCGGGGTATCACACTTCTCAGCCTCCCTGGTAAAGTCTACTCCAAGGTGCTGGAAAGGAGGGTTCGGCCGATCGTCGAACCTCAGATTGAAGAGGAACAATGCGGTTTTCGCCCCGGACGTGGAACTACGGACCAGCTCTTCACTCTCGCAAGGATCCTGGAGGGGGCCTGGGAGTATGCCCATCCGGTCTACATGTGTTTTGTGGATCTGGAGAAGGCGTATGACCGGGTCCCCCGGGAGAAACTGTGGGAGGTGCTGCGGGAGTATGGGGTAAGGGGGTCTATCCTCAGGGCCATCCAATCTTTGTACTCCCAAAGCGAGAGCTGTGTTCGTGTTCTCGGCAGCCAGTCAGTTTCGTTCTCAGTGGGTGCTGGTCTCCGCCAGGGCTGCGCCTTGTCACCAATCCTGTTTGTGATATACATGGACAGGATATCGAGGCGTAGTCGTGGTGGGGAGGGGTTGCAGTTCGGTGGTCTGAGGATCTCGTCACTGCTTTTTGCAGATGATGTGGTCCTCATTGGATCATCGGCCTGTGACCTTCAGCACTCACTGGATCGGCTGGCGGCCGAGTGTGAAGCGGCTGGGATGAGGATCAGCACCGCTAAATCTGAGGCCATGACTCTTAGCAGGAAACCGGTGGATTGCTTACTCCGGGTAGGAAATGAGTCCTTAGCCCAGGTGAAGGAGTTCAAGTACCTCGGGGTCTTGTTCGCGAGTGAGGGTACTATGGAGCGTGAGATTGGCCGGAGAATCGGAGCAGCGGGGGCGGTATTGCGTTCGCTTTACCGCACCGTTGTAACGAAAAGAGAGCTGAGCCGCAAGGCAAAGCTCTCGATCTACCGGTCGATCTTCGTTCCTATCCTCACCTATGGTCATGAGGGCTGGGTGATGACCGAAAGGACGAGATCGCGGGTACAAGCGGCCGAGATGAGTTTTCTCAGAAGGGTGGCTGGCGTCTCCCTTAGGGATAGGGTGAGAAGCTCAGCCATCCGTGAGGAACTCGGATTAGAGCCGCTGCTCCTTTACTTAGAAAGGAGTCAGCTGAGGTGGTTCGGGCATCTGGTAAGGATGCCCACTGGGCGCCTTCCTTGGGAGGTGTTTCAGGCACGTCCAGTGGGGAGGAGACCTCGGGGAAGACCCAGGACTAGGTGGAGAGATTATATCTCAACACTGGCCTGGGAACGCCTCGGGATCCCCCCGTCAGAGCTGGTCAATGTGGCCCGGGAAAGGGAAGTCTGGGGCCCCCTGCTTGAGCTGCTCCCCCCGCGACCCGACCCCGGATAAGCGGATGACGATGAGGATGAGGATGAGGATGAACGTTGCGCAGGGCTCTCCGTGAGACGCACGTAATTCAACCCATTCACACGCCACACAACTTGCGCCGCTATTTAACAGTTGAAGGGTAGGTATCAAATGCGTCCGGGTGAAATTTCAAAATCGTCCGGGATTTTAATAAAGCCTCAATACATGTTCACATTTAATTTGCGTTGCGTTCCTCTGGGTCTGTCACAAACTAGTTGGGCTACGCCCTCCCCTACTCAGTTCTGTTCGCTTTGCATTGGTGGAAGTGAGTAGGGGGAGTGGTTAAGTAAAGCCTTCAGATTGGACGGTTTGACTTTAGAGTTACCGTAATGTTTTGTCTTATTTTTTTACCATTATTGTTTTATAGGGACAAACATTAACACATTTCTCCTGCAGGGGATTGATAAAGTTATATCTATGTAACAGAAGGAAACACTTACTCATACTCCATCAAATATTCATACTCATACTTTGCACACTTTACCACAGCATTGGCCTACTGAATGCCACAGATATATTTTTAAGCATTGGACTGAATGCCACATAAATATAATATATGTTTTGCACGTTTGCAACGTTTAAAAGTTCAGGGAAAAGTATATGCCTCTACTGGTGTTGCTTAGGCCAATATCCTTTTGAGGCAGTCTTGTTTCTGAATATTAGTGTTAAGAGCCAATAATGCCTACTATCATACATTAGTCACCATGTCTGTGGACAAATTTGTATGCAGTCACATATTAATATATCCCCCCCCCCCCCCACCGACAAAATCTCACTCTGAACTCAGTTCAAAAATGGAGAGCCCTGCATTGCGCATCTGTTGACCTTTATCCATTTACAGTAAACAGATAATTTTTTCTTGCTGGAAGATATTTTATGTTGTTTTCATATTATTATTTACTGACAGTGATTACAGAATGCGAGTGCGTGTTATATTGAAAGCTTGGCTGGGTGTGCCTATGAATATAGGCTACAGTGAGTTGTTTAAGGTGCTTTACAAGCAAATCATATTGTCTACTCTGTACAGTGACAAAGAGTGTACAGTAACCTACTTCATTCAATATCGAATAGGCTACTGTAGCCTGCCCTACACTATGTACAAATGGTTTTGCTCTTTGCTCATGGCAGTTGTGAGTCATTTTAACGTGTCAGCAGGCAAGCTTCACTCATTCCAGGATGCATTATGCGTTGTCTTATAGCCTACTTGGAACATGTTTTGGAATGGATCAATAGTAGCGTGTAGAAATTTGCTCCTAACAGGCCAGCTGGAATACAAAGCAAACTCTTTGTATTCCAGCGTTTTTTTTGTGATGTTTTATGATGTTTCAATGTTGCATTGGTAATGTGTTAGACAGCTTAGATGTTCTTAGATGTTTTGTTAACCTGATTCCTATCCCACTCTGTTTGAGTAAAAGTGTGCTACTGCTGCAAAATCTCTTTGCTTTTGTTTTTTTCTTTTCTTTAATGTGTTTGGAAATGACTTTTAATGATGTTAACAAGATCTCATAACTGGCCTAAACACATAAAATGTTTATATACCCTATACCGTTTGACTATAAGACCTCTATAAGAATCTCCTCTGTGCAACTATTCATGTAGTCAGTCAATGATCAAACTAGTAGCATGAATATGAATAACAGTCCAAGCGGGTTAGGCAAGGCAAGGCAATTTTATTTTTATAGCCCGTTTTTAACAGTTTGTCTCAAAGGGCTTTACATAGCATGAGCATCATAACAACATCCTCTTCCCTTAAACCCTCACATCCACTGAGTAAAAACTCCCAGGAAAACCCTTTTAACAGGGGAAAAATTGCAGTTGGTTCAGAGGGATGGAGCTGTGGAAAATATATGGAAACACAGAGAGACTGCGAGACGCCAAGACCAAACTACAAGGTGTGAAAGGTGAGGGGGGGGGGGGGGGGGGGGGGGCTGTACTTAAATTTAGTTAGAGTGTCTGCCTCTCCGACCCATGGAGAGAGCTGGTTCCACAGTAAAGGAGCCCAGTAACTGAATGCTCTACTTCCCAGTCTGTTTTTAGGGATACTGGGAGTCACTAACAGACCTGCATTCTGGGAGCCAATAAAAATCTTTGATAAGTCATAATAAAAAGAATGACGAATTATTGTGCATTTAAAGATGTATATTATTACATTGCAGCATTATTTGGGGATGACAATACAAGACTTCCATGAATGTGCATTTGAAGGAGAGTTTGCTTTGTATTCCAGCTGGCAAATTTCTATAGGCTATAGATCCATTTCAAAACACATTCCAAGTAGGCTATAGGACAAAGCATAATACATCCTGGAATGAGTGAAGCTTGCCTGCTGACATGTTAAAACTGTCACAACTGCCATGAGTAAAGAGCAAAACCATTTGTACATAGTGTAGTTTACAGTAGCCTATTCAATATTGAATGAAGTAGGTTACCGTACACTCTTTGTCACTGTACAGAGTAGTCAATATGATTTGCTTGTACAGCATCTTAAACAACTCACTGTAGCCTATATTCATAGGCACACCCAGCCTCGCTTTCAATATAACACACACTCGCATTCTGTAATCACTGTCAGTAAATAATAATATGAAAACAATATAAAATATCTTCCAGCAAGAAAAAACTATCTGTTTACTGTAAATGGATAAAGGTCAACTGATGCGCAATGCAGGGCTCTCCATTTTTGAATGTATATATTAATATGTGACTGCAAACAAATTTGTCCACAGACATGGTGACTAATGTATGATAGTAGGCATTATTGGCCCTTAACACTAATATTCAGAAACTACACTGCCTCAAAAGGATATTGGCCTAAGCCTCACCAGTAGAGGCATATACTTTCCCTGAACTTTTAAACGTTGCAAACGTGCAAAACATATATTATATTTATGTGGCATTCAGTCCAATGCTTAAAAATATATCTGTGGCATTCAGTAGGCCAATGCTGTGGTAAAGTGTAGTATGAGTATGAATATTTGATGGAGTATGAGTGTTTCCTTCTGTTACATAGATAGAACTTTATCAATCCCCTGCAGGAGAAATGTGTTAATGTTTGTCCCCATAAAACAATAATGGTAAAAAAAATAATACAAAACATGACGGTAACGCTAAAGTCAAACCGTCCAATCTGAAGGCTTTACTTAACCACTCCCCCTACTCACTTCCACCAATGCAAAGCGAACAGAACTGAGTAGGGTGGGCGTAGCCCAACTAGTTTGCGACAGACCCAGAGGAACGCAACGCAAATTAAATGTGGACATGTATTGAGGCTTTAATAAAATCCTGGACGATTTTGAAATTTCACCCGGACGCATTTGATTCCTACCCTTCCACTGTTAAATAGCGGCGCAAGTTGTGTGGCGTGTGAGCGTCTGCATGGGTTGAATTGCGTGCGTCCAGTGGTGTATAAAGTACTCAAAAGCCATACTTAAGTAAAAGTACAGATACCTTACTGGAAAATTACTTAAGTAAAAGTAAAAGTCACCTTTTAGAATAGTACTTAAGTAAAAGTATTAAAGTATCTGATCTTTACTGTACTTAAGTATCAAAAGTACTTTTCTGATATTAAATGTACTTAAGTACTGAAAGTAAAAGTACAAGTAACTGCTGTTAATAAAAAAGCAAAGGGCCAGAATTTTGAGAATAAGTAAGGAATAATCACAGAGAGGCCGGGCAATAAACAGTTTGATATGCCCGGCTCGTGGACGGCTTACCGCCCGAGACGAAGTCGAGGGCGGTAACCTTCCGCGAGTCGGGCATATCAAACTGTTTATTGCCCTGCCTTGAGGTGATTATTCCGTTTATTCTACTTCGCGCCGGCCAACGTAATAAAACAATTCAAATACTTTAATAATTAGCCTTTTTCTTATTCGTATTGCATGCTTATTAAATGTATGCTCTGTTTAAGTTCATCTCCCTCGAAAAGTAGTTCCCTTTAGAACTACGGTGAATAACGTTAGCTCAACTGTAGGTAACGCGTTTCTATAGCAACCACACAAGGCTGGATCTGATCTCACTAGTTTAACAACGTTGTTACATTCGTATCAAGTCAGCTTTAATGACGATCGATCAAACATGCACTCCTTGGTTTATTTTTACAACGGACCTCATGTTTGAAATGTATGTGATAGAAAACGATACAAGCGGCGTATTGATCTACTGTGCTCAGTCAGCAGCAAGTAGAGTGTGAAGTGTATAAGATAGTGTTGTAATACTGCGTGTACAAACCAGCCTGATACAAATAGTAGAATTTTGATAGCCCTTGCCCTCGTCCTAGCCATGCATTTGTGTGTTGACAGTCGTAGGAGTTTTGATCGACGTAGCAACAGTAACTAAGCAAGGGGGCTTTGCGAACGTGCGCTGGGACAGCTGATTCGCCAAACAGGCTCGCAGTCTGTGTTCTACCACAGTCCCCGACGTTATTCTCATATCTCTCATGATTCTTTTTTTTTTTTCTAAAGATGAGTTGATTTTGTAACGAGTAACGAAGGTTTCAAGCGAAATGTAGCGGAGTAAAAGTATCCGTTTTCTTCGCAAAATGTAGCGAAGTAAAAGTAAAAGTACAGAGAAATATAAGTAGTAAAGTAAAGTACAAATATCCAAAAAAACTACTTAAGTACAGTAACGAAGTATTTCTACTTCGCTACTATACAACACTGCGTGCGTCTCACGGAGAGCCCTGCGCAATGTTCAGCTGTCAGAAATGTGTTGTAATCACTTGTATTCCTCATAGCTCTCAGGCTGTGAGGAAATCAGCAGCCCGCGATCACAGCTCCTTTGATGGGAACGCGCACAGAGCGCATAATTCAGAGCCGGACAATGATGTCGTAGTAAAGCCCTCGGGTCTACTCTGCATGTATTAACTGTGGCTAAACATCAACTGCACTGAAGTCTTCATAAGTTCTCATGTTCAAATGATTATGAATACTATTATTGTTATTTGAAGCCGTGTCAGTCTTGACTGTGGGTGGTGTGGTCCTCTGTGTCTGCTAGTGTCTATAATATAAATCCCGGACGATTTTGAAATTTCACCCGGACGCATTTGATACCTACCTTTCCACCGTTAAATAGCGGCGCAAGTTGTGTGGCGTGTGAATGGGTTGAATTACGTGCGTCTCACGGAGAGCCCTGCGCAACGTTCAGCTGTCAGAAATGTGTTGTAATCACTTGTATTCCTCACAGGGGCGCCGAAAAGGGGGGGTAAAGGAGACGGATTCTAGGGGCCCATGATGGAGGGGGGCCCAGAGAGGCCCCTAATGATGATGAAATTATAATACAGAAAAAATAATGACACTAAGTAAAGATTCTTTTCATGGGGCCCAAAATCCCTAGCGGCGTTCCTCATAGCTCTCAGGCTGTGAGGAAATCAGCAGCCCGCGATCGCAGCTCCTTTGATGTGAACGCGCACAGAGCGCATAGTTCAGAGCCGGACAATGATGTCGTAGTAAAGCCCTCAGGTCTACTCTGCATGTATTAACTGTGGCTAAACATCAACTTCACTGAAGTCATCATAACTTCATAAGTTCTCATTTTCAAATGATTATGAATACTATTATTGTTATTTGAAGCCGTGTCAGTCTTGACTGTGGGTGGTGTGGTCCTGTGTCTGCTAGTGTCTATAATACAGTAATATTTTTGTCGACATTATCAAACGGAAGAACTTTTATTATGAAGAGCACAGGGCAATGAAGCACGCTAGCCAATAAGAGGACCCGCCCACCGGCGGAAACCAGATATTGAGTGGTATATTCGTTTCGCTCAGTAAGAATCAAAAAACGAATAAACAAACTGAAATTTAGATTTTCGTTTTCTTGTCAAAACGAAAAAACGAAAAAACGGCTTGTTTTCTGGTTTCTGCTTGCGTCAATTATTCCCAGAAAACAGAGTAATAAAACGTACCTTGCTCACAGATATCACCATTTCTTGTTTTTATGCCTGCTAAATGCTTTTCAGAGCGCTAGAATCACTTTTCAACCAACAATGGGTTTTTCACCTCGCATTGTTGATTTCGCTCAAAACTAATGTATTCCACTTCCAAATGGTTTAGTATGGCCCAATAACCCTTTGGTAAGCTTAGTAACACGTTTGAATTGAAATTGACAGATATCAACATTTCTTGTTTTTATGCCTGCAAAATGCTTTTCAGAGCGCTAGAATAACTTTTCAACCAACAATGGGTTTTTCACCTTACATTGTTGATTTCGCTCAAAACTAATGTATTCCACTTCCAAATGGTTTAGTATGGCCCAATAACCCTTTGGTAAGCTTAGTAACACGTTTGAATTGAATTTGACAGAGATATCAACATTTCTTGTTTTTATGCCTGCAAAATGCTTTTCAGAGCGCTAGAATCACTTTTCAACCAACAATGTGTTTCTCACCTTACATTGTTGATTTCGCTCAAAACTAATGTATTCCACTTCCAAATGGTTTAGTATGGCCCAATAACCCTTTGGTAAGCTTAGTAACACGTTTGAATTGAAATTGACAGATATCAACATTTCTTGTTTTTATGCCTGCAAATTGCTTTTCAGAGCGCTAGAATCACTTTTCGACCATAAACGTGTTTTTGACCTTACATTGTTGATTTCGCTCAAAACGAATGTATTCCACTTCCAAATGGTTTACTATGGCCCAATAACCCTTTGGTAAGCTTAGTAACACGTTTGAATTGAAATTGACAGAGATATCAACATTTCTTGTTTTTATGCCTGCAAAATGCTTTTCAGAGCGCTAGATCACTTTTCAACCAACAATGTGTTTTTCGCCTTACATTGTTGATTTTGCTCAAAACTAATGTATTCCACTTCCAAATGGTTTAGTATGGCCCAAAAACCCTTTGGTAAGCTTAGTAACACGTTTGAACTGAAATTGACAGAGATATCAACATTTCTTGTTTTTATGCCTGCAAAATGCTTTTCAGAGCGCCAGAATCAATTTTCAACCAACAATGTGTTTCTCACCTTACATTGTTGATTTCGCTCAAAACGAATGTATTCCACTTCCAAATGGTTTAGTATGGCCCAATAACCCTTTGGTAAGCTTAGTAACACGTTTGAATTGAAATTGACAGATATCAACATTTCTTGTTTTTATGCCTGCAAAATGCTTTTTAGAGCGCTAGAATCACTTTTCAACCAACAATATGTTTTTCACCTTACATTGTTGATTTTGCTCAAAACTAATGTATTCCACTTCCAAATGGTTTAGTATGGCCCAATAACCATTTGGTAAGCTTAGTAACGCGTTTGAATTGAAATTTACAGAGATATCAACATTTCTTGTTTTTATGCCTGCAAAATGCTTTTCAGAGCGCTAGAATCACTTTTCAACCAACAATGTGTTTTTCACCTTACATTGTTGATTTCGCTCAAAACTAATGTATTCCACTTCCAAATGGTTTAGTATGGCCCAATAACCCTTTGGTAAGCTTTGTAACACGTTTGAATTGGAATTGACAGAGATATCAACATTTCTGGTTTTTATGCCTGCAAAATGCTTTTCAGAGCGCTAGAATCAATTTTCAACCAACCATGTGTTTTTCCCCTTACATTGTTGATTTCGCTCAAAACTAATGTATTCCACTTCCAAATGGTTTAGTATGGCCCAATAACCCTTTGGTAAGCTTAGTAACACGTTTGAATTGAAATTGACAGATATCAACATTTCTTGTTTTTATGCCTGCAAAATGCTTTTCAGAGCGCTATATCACTTTTCAACCAACAATGTGTTTTTCCCCTTACATTGTTGATTTCGCTCAAAACTAATGTATTCCACTTCCAAATGGTTTAGTATGGCCCAATAACCCTTTGGTAAGCTTAGTAACACGTTTGTACTGAAATTGACACACATCAACATTTCTTGTTTTTATGCCTGCAAAATGCTTTTCAGTGCGCCAGAATCACTTTTCAACCAACAATGTGTTTTTCACCTCGCATCGTTGATTTCGCTCAAAACTAATGTATTCCACTTCCAAATGGTTTAGTATAGCCCAATAACCCTTCGGTAAGCTTAGTAACACGTTTGAATTGAAATTGACAGATATCAACATTTCTTGTTTTTATGCCTGCAAAATGCGTTTCAGAGCGCTAGAATCACTTTTCAACCAACAATGTGTTTTTCACCTTACATTGTTGATTTCGATCAAAACTAATGTATTCCACTTCCAAATGGTTTAGTATGGCCCAATAACCCTTTGGTAAGCTTAGTAACACGTTTGAATTGAATTTGACAGAGATATCAACATTTCTTGTTTTTATGCCTGCAAAATGCTTTTCAGAGCGCTAGAATCACTTTTCAACCAACAATGTGTTTTTCACCTCACATTGTTGATTTTGCTTAAAACGAATGTATTCCACTTCCAAATGGTTTAGTATGGCCCAATGACCCTTTGGTAAGCTTAGTAACACGTTTGAATTGAAATTGACAGATATCAACATTTCTTGTTTATCTGCAACCCAGTCGCCAAGAAAAAACGTTGACGGTGTACGTTTCCATGAACACTGGATATGTAGAATTTCAACGTAAAAAATAGCGTGTTATACCTACAGCCGCTGTGGAGGCGGGTTTCGGGGTTTGGGTTTCACGGCTTTCGCGGCAAATTGTGGACACGATTGTTTAGGGGGGGGAGACTGTTGGCGACCGGGGAGGGGGGGGGGGGAGACACGTTTGTTGAGGGGGGGGGGGGACACACGATTGTAGGGGGGGGGGGGGGGGGACACGTTAGTTGAAGGGGGGGGGGACACGTTTGTTGAGGGGGGGGGAGACACGTTTGTAGGGGGGGGGCACGCTTGACAACGAGAGTTGGTTTTTATTGAACGCTCGACAACGAGAGTTGGTTTTTATTGAACGAGACTTCAACGCGGAACAGCTGCACGAAACGATGATCACGTCACTCTCGGTGACGGTGTCGACAATAATGAACACACGAACAATGTTAATAGAACAACACACAACCACATAACATCCCGAACCCATTAACCCCACTTAATCCTAACAACAAAACAAGTTAACAAAAGCCCCATTTGTCAACTGAGAACCCCAATTCCCAGAATCCCCCGCGGCTCCGGAACACGGCGTAGCTTATATTAATCTTTATTATCTGAATGGGAAATGCAATATTTTAGGACAGATACACCATTAAACACGTTTCTAATGACATTTCTAGCGAGAAATGTACATTTTCCTTACATAATCTTCAGTCAGTGAATGTGTATGATCTTTATTAATCTTTATTATCTGAATGGGAAATGCAATATTTTAGGACCGATTCACCGTTAAACGTGTTTCTAATAACATTTCTAGCGAGAAATATACTTTTTACTTGCATAATCTTCAGTCAGTGATTGTGTCTGATCTTTAGTTTTATAGTTATTAGGATTTGATCGGCTCGCTCGCATGTTTCAACGACGTCAGGTTGCTTTCGCTAAACTAGCAGCTCACGTGCTTCCTGCGTTTGTTCTATTAAACTGTTACTTTTGTGGTAGAAATTAGTGAGTATATTCTATGGTAAACCATGATTATTAATAGGTTTTATATTTTAAATGGTGGAAAGCATTGTGCTTGCAGAATCTGGGTTCAGAACAGGTGCAAAGGAATGTCTAGGGAACTGGGGGGAAGCTAAGTTGGAGGTTGATCCATGCGGACCTCAGAACTGGGCAGTTGATAACATGCTGGGACGAAGATTGACGGGCGGAAACCCCATTGTGACTCCATTGTAACAAAGAAATTCCTATATGTGTATAAAGTGAGGCTGCAGCCAATGTTCGAGCAGTGACTCTTAAGACCTACTCGGCTGTTATCGTTGTTGTTTTTCTGCACGATAAAGTCCTTTGTCAATTCTTGCTCCGGACCCCTCGTTTTATTTTACTCTCTCTCTCTCTTGAATTAGTCTGAGTGTTTATATCTCGATTAATCTACTACATAACTTGGCGTCACGAACAGGAGGAAATAGGGACTCTCCAGCTGCCGGGCCAGAGGACGGGACTCGAACGGATCATACGACCAGAGCTCAAGGGTAAGTTGTCTTGCCATATATAGGATAGAGTCGTTTGATCTGTTCTTGCCCCGTCTGAAACGCTCAGCAGCAGGTCAAGTGTCTCTTTGATCAAACGAACTAAAATTATAGATAAATGAGCGAGTGAGAGATACGGGGGCTCCGCGGGAGAGATTGACGTGCGCGCGCACATATGCCATAACGCGTTCTGTGGTTCTAAATGACCAAGACGCTTTGTGGCTCCCTATTTTGACACGAGTTGTTGTTATTGGTGTTTTGGTGTTTTGTTTAAATAGGCCTTCTGTAAAGTCCTGTGGCTGTCTTCTGAAGGAAGGAAGGACAGTGCAGTGTTTTGTTTAAATAGGCCTTCTGTAAAGTCCTGTGGCTGTCTTCTGGAAGAAGGAAGGACAGTGCAGGTCCGCAGGTCGGTTGAAGTAGGCCTACCTGTTGGATGACTGAGAGTATCCCAGAAAGCTGGGTTGGAATTCATTGCCGTTGATGAATTCATTTTTATTTGAGAAGGGCTTCCGTGGGATACCGACGGGTGAATTTTAGATTCTTTGCTTGGACCAGTTGGACTGCAGAAAAGGGGGGATTTTTAGATTCTTTGCTTGGACCAGTTGGACTGCAGAAAAGGGGGGATTTCTAATTCCGGTCTTGGTATCTTGAGAAAACGGGCTTCTCGCGCTTTTGAATAGATAAGTTTCTTGATTGGAGTACCGCATGAGTTGGTATTTTGAGGAGTTTCTTGTTTGTTCGTGATCTGGTCGAGTGTTTATGTGATTAGCCATTATTTTGAAGGAATAGACTAGTTGTGCGAAGCATCGTTTGTATGGGTTCAATGCCCTAAACGTGATTCAGTTAAGCTGCAGATACTGAATCTGGAGGTGGGGCCAGTCTTTAATTCTGATCTTGGTGCTTTGTGGCAATCATTCTTGTTTGAAATTCTGGTTGATTCATTATTCATCCGACTGTTCATGTGTTAACCAAAAGGCCAGTTTCTACACTCGGTCAACCTTTTATTTGTAATTAATTGCAAACAATTCGGACATTTTTCAATATAAGATAAAGAAATTGTATGAACCGGCTTATTGTCTGTATTTAAGTCGTGTTAGGATTAAGTTACCTCGGAGGTTTTTACGACCCGGTTCATTTTTTTGTTGTTGATTCTGTCATAAATAAATTAGGCGGACAGAGAATAGTTAATTTGTTTAAAGTAGTTGATAATCATAAATAAATTAGACGGATAGAGAACAGTTAATTTGTTGAAGTACTGAATAAATGTGTAAATCTTCTTTTACTTAAACATCATCTCGCTGACTCTAACTGCACGTGCACGAGCAAACACACAGGGGACGAGCAGGAGCCTGCAGGCCGCGGTTAAAGATAATAGTGAAGGGTGGGGGCCACATTCCAACATTCGGGAGGGAGACGAGCGCTTGGGAAGAGTTCACATTTGTAGCTTAGAGATAGTAAAGTATAGAAAATAACTAGTAGAATAAACTCAAATAAATTTTATTAATAAATAGTGTACTTCAGAATAGATAAATAAAGTAATAAAGTAATAAAATAATTAAAAATGGCACCAACAGCAGTAGAGATTTTGAGTAGAGACCGTCTATTGCTCAAAGGTGAGATGAAAAAGATCTCTGAGAATTGGGAAGAAAGGACAGAAGCAGCAGGTACTATATGGCCCATGGGAGGGACTTTTGATCCAATAATGTATAGGGACATGGAGGTAGTAATAAGGAATTACATAGATAACAGAAGTGGGAAAACGGCCTTAGCGAAGAGAGACAGGGAAAGGTTAGTGCTAGCTTTGTTCGAAGAGAAGGGAGAGAGGTGGCGCGCATTACAACGAGTGGCCAGAAAAATAATCATAAAGGAAGAAGAGGCTCAACCTTTGCCTCTGAAGCTTGAGCCACCGCCGTACAAACCAACTAACATGTATCCACTGGTAATAGGCAACGTGGAATTTAAAGGGGAAGTCACACTAGATGAAGGAGATAATAAATGTAACACACAAGGGAGGGTCAGTGGGGACCCAGGCACAGAGGAGTCTGGCTGCAGTACATCAATACAAAGCCCCCTAGTACTCCAGTCACGGGGGAAACTAAGGAGAGCACGAAGGGGAAAAAAGGCACCCGACACCCTCCCCGGTAATTATCCCATTCTAGTCAAAGGACAACAGGTCCAATATCAACCGTGGGGTTCACAGGACCTGGAGGGAGTCATTTCTAAACTCCCCAACATACATAACGGGGCGTCCAAATGGATTAGAACATTTGAGGAGCTCACAGTGGGAAAGCTAATTGCAGTGGGGGACCTGAAAGCTCTGTTGGCAAGAGTATTGGGGTTATCCAAGATGGAGTTTGTACTGAGGAATGGAGGGTTGGATATACTGGATGGAAAGTATGATGAGACTACACTTGATCATTACAGAGGGGCGATGTGGGCCACACTCAGGAGGGAGTTCCCGGTCCGCATGGATCCTAAAAACATGAGAGGTCTCTCTATTGGTGACACAGAGAACCCTGCATCCTACCTGCAGGCCCAAGTAGACAGATGGCGTATGGAGACGGATGAGGATCCTGAGATTCATCCGGTGTTCTCTGTTTTGTTTAGAAACTCTGCGATAGAGACACTTCCCAGCCAAATCAAAGCCAAGCTAGAGGATGTGGTTGGACTGTTTACATCAGGATCTCATAAAGATTTTAATGACCATTTAGTTCATGCAGTGGATGAATATCGTCAGAATAAACAAAGAATACAGGAACAAAGCAAGGAGGTCCAGACGAAGCTATATCAGCTTCAGCTGGAAGATCTCACAAGGAAGGAAAGAGATAAGAAGAGACAGGCAGGTGTTTTAGAACCAGCTGCTGTAATTCCGCAAGCCGCCCAGCAGGGCGCACTTCAAAACCAATATCCACGATTGGCATTCTCCCCCCCAGTACAACAGCCTCAGAGCCAATGGTCACCCACTCCACCTGCCATAAATATACACACACATAACAATGGGAACCCAATGGGTGGGAACAAGCAAAATCACAACAAGGGGCTCCAGGGACAGTATAAAAATAATCAGCAACAGGGGTCCCAAGGACAGAATAGAAATAATCAACAGCAAGGATTCCAAGGACAACCCTTAATATGTTATGGGTGCAACCAGGAAGGACATACTAAGAGAAATTGTTTTACTAACCCTTTTCCATCCCAGCAAGGACAGGGCAACGGTTATCAGGGGAGGCAAGATCAAGGGAACTACAACCAGGGACAGCAGGGTCCCTTCATGGGTCAGGGATACTAGGGGTGCCCAGAGAATCCACAGGGGGAGGGTCAGCTTGTAGCAATCACAAAACAAGCTGATGAGGAACCAATACTGCAGGTTCTGATAAATTATAGAGGCATGCCAATGATGGCCCACACTGGAGCCACTAACACTTGCGTAGGTCCAAATTATGCCTGTCACCTCCCCATGGCAGGAAAATTCACCAAAACTTTAGGATTCTCGGAACACACGCAGTTAATACCTATGACAGCTCCAAGTCATAGGTATAGCTCCATTCTTATTTTAAGTTGTATATGTGAGTGAGTGAGTGAGTGAGTGAGTGAGTGAGTGAGTGAGTGAGTGAGTGAGTGAGTGAGTGAGTGAGTGAGTGAGTGAGTGAGAAAGAGTTACATTGAGTTGAGTTAGAGGGGTCAGATGAAGTGATTTGTGAAGAGTGAGACAGAGAAGAGGAAGAGTGTGTGGATTGGCAACGAGAAGTGGCGATGAGATTGGAGAAGGCTTTCCGGTTAGAATTTTCTTTGGGAGAATGATATCTTTCGATGGTCTTTTAAGATTAATAATCTAGTTTTGGAGTGTGTCCAAAAACGAATAAACCAGAAAGGAAAGGAAAGGATTACTGAAAGTGAAAATGGTTATGGAGATTTGTGAAAGCAAAGGAAGTAGGTAAAGAGAGGTAAAGAGAGTTAGAGAGAAGGAACGTAAGTGAGGAAAATCCGCCGTGGTGGACAGAGAGACAACAGAGAGAAAGAGACTGAATTAGCATTGTGCTGAATAGATTATTTGTGTGCTTGGATGTACTCTGGATTTGGTCCCTGAATGTAATCTATGTCCACTGTTTTAGAGAAAACATAGAACCACCACTGGGATTGGTGATTCTGTGGCTCTTGGAGACTCTGCATCGCGTCGGAACACCATGTGGTATAGATCATTACATCTTGGTACACAGAGCACTGGTGAGACAACGGGTTGGATCAGAGGGAGAAGGTGTTTGGAAAAGGGAGAGGAATGTAAAGAAAGCAAAAAGGGCGGATGCGGACCGACGCAGAGGTAATAAATCAGCGGAGAGGAGGCTGGGGGTCGGTTTAGCTCAGGAAGTAGAGGGTGTCTTGTAACCGAAAGGTTGCTAGTTCGATCCCCATCTCCTCCTAGCTGAGTGTTGATGTGTCCCTGAGTAAGTTACATGGTGATAACAGGATTTAGGAATAATTATTTAGACTCCAAAACATGAGCAATTAGCGTTAAAAAATTGTCTGCACACCACACTCCACAGGAGTCAATGGGTTCAATGGCGCCAGGGTAAAGTGTCTCATCAAACGAGGAGCAGACCCAACCCATGGACTCTGCGTGGATAGGTGGATGTTATTTTGGTGCTTGGGCCTGACGAGGTCTAGGTGCCAAGATGACAACACAAATAAAATATTTCCTTCGAGATTATGATAAGTAATAGACAATTTATTAAAAGTGATCTTATAATTTAGAAAAAACAATCGGCAATACTTAAAAATTAGACCAAATAAGTATGATAAAACATTATCCAAATTTCTAATTTAGGTTATCCACAATGACAAATGTCATTTAAAATAAATAAGTAAAATAAAATAAAAAAGGGTGTGTGTGAGCCTGTTCTCGTGTGTGTGTCAGGACTGCCGAGGTAGGGGAGAATCCTCTCCTACTCCGAGTGAGTACACAAGGGGATACCCAAGCACACTTCAGATAAAACAATATGGTTAATTAGTAAATGGAAACAATGTATCAATTCAGTGTTGAATAAACTAGTTAAGATCAACATAGAGGATTTGGGTTTGGTATAGTAGTGAATCAAAATATGGAAAACACTAAATGCAAAGCAGTAGGTAGAATAAAAGGTTTAATTAGGTCTTCCAATTTAAATAAATAGTGAAGGGCAATCGGGTAGGATTATGAAGAGAATTGTGATTTTGAGCAACGGTTAAGACAGAAGTGAGTCGCCCAATATTGAAAATGCAAGTTTTAATATTGTGATTTTTGTTTTCTTTCACATCTCCCTAGTTAAGGACAATAGGTGGATTGACGCCACATCTGCTGGGAAGGAGTCATACATGCTATGTTGTCAAATTGGATTCGGAAGTAGTGGGATTACCTTCAAATGCCACTAATGCTGTTGCAACACTTTAATAATTTTAACTCTGATAAATGATCTTTTGTTTTATAGTCGCCCTGAAGTGTATTCATCAAGCACACACATGGCTGCATAAGGCAGATGCGGCTGAAGACTCTGTCTCCTACCCTCCACTTTGCGATCTATACCACCATATAGGTGGGGATTGATCGTATCCCAGGTACGGCATCCTGCAATAAGCCAGTATGGAAGGCTGGTTAGCCAACGACGGGTAAGATCCCACCTTGAAGCCCGGGACAACCTAATCAGGCACAGTCACGATTACTTGGCAGAGTCACTGTGAGCACTGGCTCACTTGATCATGGAGTGACGGACTGCAACCATCATAGGAAAAGCCGGCTGATGAAAGGTGGAGGGGGAACAGGAGTCAGATATGTCAGCTATGGCAGCAGAATTGGTCTTGGAACGGGGCATGTCGCGTTTTATTTTATTTTATTTTACCTTTGTGGTATAGAAGCCCACTAACGCATGTACGTTTTTTCGGTTCAGTGCATGACTTTGGAACAGCGTGGTTTCAGGCGGCTGATGGTAAACCCACCCATATTGGGCTTTGGATTTGGACATACTGGTTTCGATTTCCCTTCCCAAAAGATTGGTTTCAGTTTGCTGATGCTTAAGGTTAGACTTTCGACGTTGGGTGCACCAACGGCGTTATTAGATTTGTTTATCATTTAATGCGCATGGTTTTGACCATTGCGCAAGGGGGGAGGTATTGCGGAGAATTAGGAAAAAATTTGAAAACAAGGTTTTTCTTCACCATACTTGCAAACAATGATTGACATCCAGCTAAATGAGTGTGAAATATTTGAAAAAACAGTGTTCAACAGATGGGTAGAAGCAGTCCCATCAGAAGACCAAAGTGCGGCTACGGTAATCAAGGCTCTGACGAGAGAAGTCATGCCAAAGTTTGGAATTCCGTCACAAATTAGCTCAGGCAATAGGGCAGCGTTTATTCAGAAAACACTCAAACAATTGACTTAACATCTGCATGTCAAATAAAGATTAGGCTGTGTCTACATTCCTCAAACCACAAGATATGGTGGAGAGAGGATTGGGACGCTTAAGACAAAAATTAACAAAATTTGTGCAAGTACTAACTTGAATTGGACTAATGCACTACGACTGACACTAATGAGTTATCGCATGAAAACTAACAGAACGACGCATCTAACCCCGCATGAAATTCTTACGGGTCGATCCATGCCTTCACCTGTCATTCGAGGGCCTCATAAAGGACCTCCATTAGAACAATTGGAAACTGAATTAAGACGTTATATGGGACAACTAACTGGCATACACAGGCTTATTTTTCAACAAGAGAAAGGCAGAGTTCCAGAGTTGGAGAAGGAGCCACCAAGGGGGGTGGAGCCAGGTGACCAAGTGTACCTCGGGATGTTCAGGAGAAAGTGGAACGAGCCCAGAAGAGAAGGACCATACAAAGTCGCCAACGCAACACCAACAGCCATCCAAGTGGAAGGAAGTGCCACGTGGTATCATCACAACCACTGCACAAAAGCTGCTCAACCCAAAGCCAGAGACGACCGTGAGGAGGAGGAGCCAGACGCAGACACACGTGGGGCTGACCAGCTGCCCCAGGACCAGATCCAGTCGAGCCAAGAGATACAGCAGCATGATGATGCTGAAAACGGGGAGCCTGTTTCTGATCCTCTACGGGTTGTGCCAGATTTCGCTGGCACAAGCACAGACCCCGAGGAAGGATGAAACCACGGGGACAACACAAACCTGGAAGGGCCAGGAATTAGGGGGTGGTACTGAAAGAAGCCAGAGAGAAACACAGGACAACCCGGCCCCAGCTCACTCAGGAACATTCAACAAGAAAGGGAAAATAGTCCTATATGCTCAGATACCACCGCAGAACCGAGTTAATGAATTTGTGTTTACTGTTATGTCGGATAACCAACCGTTATGTGCATTAACCTTCCGCCAGAATTATGAACATGTGCATAAGAAGAATCGGTGTGAAGTAAATATCCAATTTAATCCAATGAAATGGTGTTTAACAGTAACGTCAGGAATACATGGGGCTATAACAGAAAGTATAAATTAAATATGAGAGAATATATACTTCTTAAAGCTGTGGCTTGGCAGAACAAGACAGGCTTTAGATTGGCTTTTAGCAGAAAAGGGGGGAGTTTGTGCCCTTATAGGTGAAATGTGTTGTACCTTCATTCCAAATAATACTGCCCCAGATGGATCATTTACACTTGCGATGAACAATTTAAAACGTTTAAGAAAAGAGTTAAAGGAAAACGCAAATCCATGCAAGCTTGTTGACAATTTTAGTTTTTAATTTCTATTATTTACTTATTTTTGGAAATATCATTTTTTGAGTTTCATATTTTTATGTCATATATTCTGAAATGCTAATTTTCAATGCATGTTGAAAATACTGTGTTATGTGTGACTTCTAGTTAGACATGTTAGACATTTGATAGATCTTTTTTGCCTTAAACCAGGTTGAGACTCCTGAACATGTTTAAAGGTTTTTTAACGATGATCAAATGTAGTGCAAAATATGACCCAAACGACTGTTATGATTTTGTTGTGATCTTAGTAGTCACAAAAGGGGGGATGTGTGGTAGAAATTAGTGAGTATATTCTATGGTAAACCATGATTATTAATAGGTTTTATATTTTAAATGGTGGAAAGCATTGTGCTTGCAGAATCTGGGTTCAGAACAGATGGTGCACAGGAATGTCTAGGGAACTGGGGGGAAGCTAAGTTGACCTCAGCCTTTTCAGCCTTGGGTCATCTTGGCTAATGAGGTTGATCCATGCGGACCTCAGAACTGGGCAGTTGATAACATGCTGGGACGAAGATTGACGGGCGGAAACCCCATTGTGACTCCATTGTAACAAAGAAATTCCTATATGTGTATAAAGTGAGGCTGCAGCCAATGTTCGAGCAGTGACTCTTAAGACCTACTCGGCTGTTATCGTTGTTGTTTTTCTGCACGATAAAGTCCTTTGTCAATTCTTGCTCCGGACCCCTCGTTTTATTTTACTCTCTCTCTCTCTTGAATTAGTCTAAGTGTTTATATCTCGATTAATCTACTACACTTTATGTAACTTTTAATGATATCATCTTGTTAGAAACACGTATATCTGAGAGCCAACCCAGTCGCCAAAAGCATACCTACGTTGACAGTGTACGTTTCGTGAACACTGGATTACGTCGCATTTCAACATAAAATAGCGTGTTATACACACACACACACGCACGCACACGCACAGACACACACACATACAAGCACACACAAGCACACACACGCACGCACAGACACACAGACACAGACACACACACACGCACACACGCACACGGTGCATTTCGCTGCTAAAACAACAACAAAAAAATATTCCCTCAAATATTATTACTTTCAAAACGTTGGCCAAAATGGCCAATAATATCATTTTTTATTTGGGATGCTTCTAGGACATTTTGGGTGGATTTTGAACGGTATGTGGGGGGCACGTTTTTTGCAGGACCTGGCAACCCTGCGCTGTTGCCCGAGATCTGGATCCACCCCGGCGTGGTGCCGTCTCCTTTTGACCTTTTTGACCCCAGACTTCTGGGGGAATAGCTGAATCAATTCATTAGTCAATCAGAAGCATGTAAATATCTTCCCGGTGGCGTAAGAGGACGAACAAGGTGTCCTTCAACATCTACGCTTCCAGGCGATTGCAACGGTGCCTGTCGAGCTGTCGAAATTGGAGGCCTTAATCAATACTGAGCAGCTATTGATTTGCTTCCCGATAAAGATTTGTCACAAATGACATGTTATTTAGCATCTACACGTTGAGCTGAGTCCAATGACACCAAGAACGACACTCTAGCTAATGGTAACATGTATTTTACATGGTACACCTAGGCCTAGGACATGATCTCGGTGTAGCAAGAGGCCGAGCTTGATCTCATTGGACTCAGCTTAACGTGTAGATGCTAATTAACATGTAATTTGTCAAAAATCTCCATCGGGAAGCAAATCTATAGCTGGTCATTATTGATAAAGGCCTCCAAAATTGACAGCTAATTACTACCCCGAAACATATTCAAATATGATCATGTGTGGCACTGTTGCAATCGTCTCGAAACGTAGATGTCAAAGGACACCTTGTTTGCTCTGTTGCACCACCGGGAAGATATTTTCATACTTCTAATGGATTGATTCATATTTTAAGGTTCTCGGAGTGAGACTTTAAGTGGCTGCAGCAGAAGTGTTGAGACGAAAGATGATATCAAGAGATTTATAGAATATTCCCATTCACATTATGATTCTTCGTCGTAACATCCGACCAAACATCCTTTACATTCACAGAGCGAAGATTATGAAAGTCCAGGCTCAGCATGTGCTCCATCTCGTTGCACCTGCACCCAGCGGCTCGCTTGCAAGATTTTGGCCTGAAGTTCTTCCCAGACCTATACCCTAACAGTCCAATATGCATATCTGAGAATCAGGCCTCTCTTCAATAATGACAAAATATAATGAGAGAAATACAGATTCACTTTTTGTTATCTCATAAGCGGCGTGGTGCCGGCTCCTTTTGACCTTTTGACCCCAGACTTCAAAGACGTGGCCACAGGCCAGCGGTGCCACAAATGTACACCTCCATCCCGCAAAAAATGGGGCCTAGAAACTAACCTCTGTCTTATGTACATTGACCGTACTGTTGGAGGTCACGCCCCTTTTCCAGCCTTTTCGAGATAGCTAGGGATGCTAAAATGTTGACACACATTTCCCGGGGCCCCGAGAACGACATATGCAAGATTTGTAGTTCTAGCCCATAGAGAAAAAAAGTTTTCCCAAATGGACTGTCATTTGGACAAAGCCCCTTCAGGAGTGTTGCCTGCGAGACCTAATGGTTCAGAATGTGGTGGAAAAAAAGTTTTTGAGATAGGAAGGTCCTACCGCCCTGAAATTTGAATACCATATTCTAGGGCCTAACTGGGACCCCCGCACCGAAACTTGGCCCGGTCGGACCCCGAGTGCAGGAAGGGGGGGCCTGGACTTTCATAATCTTCGCTCTGTGAATGTAAAGGATGTTTGGTCGGATGTTACGACGAAGAATCATAATGTGAATGGGAATATTCTATAAATCTCTTGATATCATCTTTCGTCTCAACACTTCTGCTGCAGCCACTTAAAGTCTCACTCCGAGAACCTTAAAATATGAATCAATCCATTAGAAGTATGAAAATATCTTCCCGGTGGTGCAACAGAGCAAACAAGGTGTCCTTTGACATCTACGTTTCGAGACGATTGCAACAGTGCCACACATGATCATACTTGAATATGTTTCGGGGTAGTAATTAGCTGTCGATTTTGGAGGCCTTTATCAATAATGACCAGCTATAGATTTGCTTCCCGATGGAGATTTTTGACAAATTACATGTTAATTAGCATCTACACCTTAAGCTGAGTCCAATGAGATCAAGCTCGGCCTCTTGCTACACCGAGATCATGTCCTTGACCTAGGTGTACCATGTAAAACACATGTTACCATTAGCTAGAGTGTCGTTCTTGGTGTCATTGGACTCAGCTCAACGTGTAGATGCTAAATAACATGTAATTTGTGACAAATCTTTATCGGGAAGCAAATCAATAGCTGCTCAGTATTGATTAAGGCCTCCAATTTCGACAGCTAATTACTACTATTAAACATGTTCGAATATGCTCATGTGTGGCACCGTTGCAATCGCCTGGAAGCGTAGATGTTGAAGGACACCTTGTTCGTCCTCTTACGCCACCGGGAAGATATTTACATGCTTCTGATTGACTAATGAATTGATTCAGCTATTCCCCCAGAAGTCTGGGGTCAAAAGGTCAAAAGGAGACGGCACCACGCCGGGGTGGATCCAGATCTCGGGCAACAGCGCAGGGTTGCCAGGTCCTGCAAAAAACGTGCCCCCCACATACCGTTCAAAATCCACCCAAAATGTCCTAGAAGCATCCCAAATAAAAAATGATATTATTGGCCATTTTGGCCAACGTTTTGAAAGTAATAATATTTGAGGGAATATTTTTTTGTTGTTGTTTTAGCAGCGAAATGCACCATGTGCGTGTGTGCGTGTGTGTGTGTGTGTGTGTGTGTGTGTCTGTGTGTCTGCGCGTGCGTGTGTGCTTGTGTGTGCTTGTTTGTGTGTGTCTGTGCGTGTGCGTGCATGTGTGTGTGTGTATAACACGCTATTTTATGTTGAAATGCGACGTAATCCAGTGTTCACGAAACGTACACTGTCAACGTAGGTATGCTTTTGGCGACTGGGTTGGCTCTCAGATATACGTGTTTCTAACAAGAATATATCAATAAAAGTTACATAAAGTAACAGTTTAATAACACAAACGCAGGAAGCACGTGAGCTGCTAGTTTAGCGAAAGCAACCTGACGTCGTTGAAACATGCGAGCGAGCCGATCAAATCCTAATAACTATAAAACTAAAGATCAGACACAATCACTGACTGAAGATTATGCAAGTAAAAAGTATATTTCTCGCTAGAAATGTTATTGGAAACACGTTTAACGGTGAATCGGTCCTAAAATATTGCATTTCCCATTCAGATAATAAAGATTAATAAAGATCATACACATTCACTGACTGAAGATTATGTAAGGAAAATGTACATTTCTCGCTAGAAATGTCATTAGAAACGCGTTTAATGGTGAATCTGTCCTAAAATATTGCATTTCCCATTCAGATAATAAAGATTAATATAAGCTACGCCGTGTTCCGGAGCCGCGGGGGATTCTGGGAATTGGGGTTCTCAGTTGACAAATGGGGCTTTTGTTAACTTGTTTTGTTGTTAGGATTAAGTGGGTTTAATGGGTTCGGGATGTTATGTGGTTGTGTGTTGTTCTATTAACATTGTTCGTGTGTTCATTATTGTCGACACCGTCACCGAGAGTGACGTGACCATCGTTTCGTGCAGCTGTTCCGTGTTGAAGTCTCGTTCAATAAAAACCAACTCTCGTTGTCGAGCGTTCAATAAAAACCAACTCTCGTTGTCGAGCGTGCCCCCCCCCTCAACAAACGTGTCCCCCCCCCCCCCCCCCCTTCAACTAACGTGTCCCCCCCCCCCTCAACAAACGTGTCTCCCCCCCCCCCCCCCCCCCCCTCCCCGGTCAACAACAGTCTCCCCCCCCCCCCCCTAAACAATCGTGTCCACAATTTGCCGCGAAAGCCGTGAAACCCAAACCCCGAAACCCGCCTCCACAGCGGCACACGTGGATACTGTAGGTATAACACGCTATTTTTTACGTTGAAATTCTACGTATCCAGTGTTCATGGAAACGTACACCGTCAACGTTTTTTCTTGGCGACTGGGTTGTTATATGCCTGCAAAATGCTTTTCAGAGAGCTAGAATCACTTTTCGACCATAAACGTGTTTTTGACCTTACATTGTTGATTTCGCTCAAAACGAATGTATTCCACTTCCAAATGGTTTACTATGGCCCAATAACCCTTTGGTAAGCTTAGTAACACGTTTGAATTGAAATTGACAGATATCAACATTTCTTGTTTTTATGCCTGCAAAATGCTTTTCAGAGCGCTAGATCACTTTTCAACCAACAATGTGTTTTTCACCTTACATTGTTGATTTCGCTCAAAACTAATGTATTCCAACCCGGTATCACGCGATTGCGTGCTTATGCGCACGAACGTTAATCTATTGAAGCGTGTTCCAGAGCACGATAGTCCGACTTTTCTCGTGCTACACAGAACGAAATGTAAACCAATGCATTCTGAATGGGAGTGTTCTCAGACAATTAACATGCTCCACAAAACGGTACGAGAGAGAGAGAGAAAGAGAGAGAGGGAGGGACAGAGAGAGAGAGAGCGAGAGGCTTCAGAAAGGGTGTGCGCAAATAGTACAGTGCACCCTAGTTATGTTTATGCCAAAACCTCAAATGCTATATATATATATATTGCCTAATTATGTATATTGCCTATACTGTATATATATATAGGCTATATATATAATTAGGCTATAATTCTTTTATTTAGCGTGTCATGAGACAATCTATAGCCAAATTGTCGAAGATGCCCGAGAATCTCCGGAGATATCAGCATGGGAAATCGGCGCATCAGACCCATGAACCTATAAAGAAAGACGTTATCTCAAGCGGGAGAGAACGTTTGCGGTGCTGGTTTGTGTCACGTAAGTACAGGGCTCTCATGTCTCATGCATTCGGCGTGAGACACACGCAATTCAACCCATGCACACGCTCGAACCTGGGGCCGGATTCACAAAGCATTCTTAAGAAGAAAAAAGTTCTTAAGTAGCACTTTTTTCTTAACTATGTCATTAAGACAAAATTTTAGATTTGATATTCTTGAAGAATTTCTTAGTTTTTTCTTAACTTTTTCCTCAACTTTCTTCTTAAGTTTTTTCCTAAGTTCCTACGTTCTTTCCTAAGAAAGTATTTAAGAACAAATGAGATTCTTGAAGAAAAAGTTCTTGAATTTCTTCTCAAATTTCTTCACAACTTTAAGATAACCCTTCACCAGTCTTAAACCAGCTGCCGTTAAAAGGTAAGTCTTTCTTTAAACATATCTATATGACATTTTCATTAATATATTGCTTAACCCAAGACTATGTGTTAAACAATGTTGTGAATTTAAGCTTGTCATACTAGTTTTATTATATCAAAAAAGCCTATTTTGACAATATTAAATGAAATGGGCCTAAACTCTGTCAGTTACTATTGATAATACCAGACAGTGTTGAGAAGTAATAGTTATCAAGGATGTTTGATTATACTTCAATTTTCTCTTAAGTATATCAAGAAGGCAGTTGTATTTATTTAGATTATTAGATAATTTCAGTTGGCCAAGTCACTGAAAACATATTACTCTTTTTTTTTTTAGATGGAAGTTCTTTGGGTGGCAGTTAGGGAGGAAAATCCACCAAGGCCATTGAGAGACAGAATGGATCCGCTTATACTCCCTGATCACATGTTGATTCGACAATATAGGCTCCCTAGGCCTGCAATAATTTATTTAGCAGATATGCTATCAAATGACCTGAAAAGGAAAACAAGGCGATCGTCACCCCTTCCAGTTGTAACGCAAATTATGGCTGCCCTGAGATTTTTTGCCTCTGAGTCTTTTCAAATGGTGGTGGGGGGCACCCTGGGTGTGAGCCAATCATCCGTTAGCCGAGTGGTCAGAGAAGTTACAAATGCACTCTGTAGAAGAGCACGGCAGTTCATCAAGTTTCCAGCAACAGACGCAGAATGCATTCGAACCAAACAGCAATTTTTTGAAATAGCCGGATTTCCAAATGTGCTGGGGGCAGTTGATAGGACACATATTGCTATCAAAGATAATGTTATTTATTTGAATTTTTTTGCAAATCTGTTTATGCTGTTTATGAACGTATCAGCTTGAATACAAAAACATTTCACGTGGTGCTTGAAGCGTTACCTTAAGTATGAATTATTCCATACATTTTAATTCCATAGGCACCAAATGATGAGGAGGCCTTTGTAAACAGGAAAAAATTCCATTCGATAAACACACAGGTCATATGTGATGCAACGCTCCGAGTGACAGACCTTGCTGCGAAGTGGCCGGATAGCACCCACGACTCCTTTGTTCTTATGAATTCAGGAACAGGCATTACATTTAATGAGGGAGAAATGCCCGGTGGTTGGTTGTTAGGTGAGAACTACACATGAATTCTACTTTAGGTTAAAACAAAAACATACTGTATTGCCCTAACTAATGTCCTCTATGACAGGAGACAGTGGCTATGCCTTAAGACCATGGTTGATGACACCCATCCTTCACCCTGCAACAGAGCCAGATGAGCGCTACAGCCAGGCACAATGAAAAACACGTAGTGTTGTGGAGAGGTGCATTGGGGTAGTGAAGTCAAGGTTTAGGTGTATCGACCGTTCTGGTGGAGTGCTCCAGCACACTCCTGAGAGGGCATGTAAAATTATTACCTGTGCTTTTATCCTCCACAACATCTGCATTATGTACCGCTTGCCAATCCCTGACATCCCAGATGATGATGACCCCGAGGGAGATGTCCCAGTCCCTGCCCCATGTAACACTGGCATGCAAGTGAGACAAGACCTCATAAGGAGGAGATTCATGTGAAGAAAAACCACAATAAACACATGAAAACCTCTGAGTGATTGCAATTTTATTCTAGGTTCAACATTCATTTTTTTTTAAATCAAACTTGGCTTGGGCAAGGCGAAGCTTCTCCCTCTCGACGAGCAGCATTTCCCTCTCCACCTGCAGAAGTTGCTCCTGAGTACGCCTCAGCATTTTAACTTCCTCCAAAAGCTGACGCTGAAGGGAGACCATGTCCTCCGTGTTGCTTCTGGATGTGGCAGGTGTATGAAAGGTTTCCGAGAATAGCTGTGATAATGTCAGGTCATCCCCGGGACTCTGTGAGCTGTGAATGGAACGATTGTAAATTAAACAGCATCAAAATGTATGGTTAGGTAAAACAGGTAATGTCAGATACACTTATTAACTTACGTTTTGATGATTTGTAAGGGCTTGGGTTGGTTCAGCTGCATTGATTGTGTGGGATTGTTCTGCATCCTGGTTGACTGCTATTACGACCAAAGTCTCTAAAGAAAAGCAACAGAAACAGAAAGAAATGTGATGTTAGATGCAGCTGGCTAAAACAACTTACATTAGCAGGGTGAGTGCTTGCTCTGTAAGCTACACACAGTAGCCTACTTGATCAAGTTCTAATATTTAAACAATGAGTTACCTTGCCTGGGTTTATTAAATGGCATAAGGTTTATTCAGTTTATCAAACACTTTTCACAGGACACAATGTTGTTGACAGCTTACAACCCATGGGGCCAATAGCTGACTACTTAGCTAATAGCTAACTACTTGTAACCAATAAATAGATACTTATACAAAGGAGGGCCTAAATCCAGCGAACTGATTGGTTCCTAACTGTTGTATAATGAGCGTATACATAACTGCTATGACGCCCGATCATTTTGTGAAAGTTTGCATATCACTCCGCGCCTGGAAGTAGAAACAGTTACAAAGTAAAACATATGTTGGATGATGGAGAGCAGGGCCGTGGCACCAAATCCTGGGCCCTGTATACAAGAGGTACTGATGGCCCCCCCCCCGAATTCCCTGCAGCCCCCTGCGCTGAATTGTTGACGGGGGGGGGGGGGTAGAGAACAATTGTTGACGGGGGGGGGGGGGGGGGGACGTGGCCGTGTGCGACTCCTAACACTATGGGCTGGTGGATAATTCAAAAGAAATAAAAAACTTTTTTTAATTTTCTATTTTTAATTGCCATGGGCCCCCCCTCTGCCTTGGGCCCCCCCACAACTGTCCACCTTTCCCCCGCAGTCCGACGGCCCTGATGGAGAGGGTGTAAATGTTGTTACTCCGGGAGTGAGCTAGGCGATGGAGAGGCTAATGAAAGCTTAGGCACACGGCGAGTGAACTGCTCCATAGGATAAATTGCCGGCGAACCGCTCTAGCCGAGCCTTCTCTCGGAGGGACGCTAAAGTGTGTTGCATAGCGACCGTCTTGCATTTTGAAGGCAGCCAGGAGGGACTATTTTTTTGTATTCTTTAATAAAACAGCTACTTTGACTTTTTTTTTTAAATGTAGTGTGTCTATGACTTTCGTTTTGCCATAATAGTAACCGTTGTATAAAAGCAATAGATCACTTCAGTCAGTGGTATGTGCTCATTATACCACTGTGAAGGGGGTCGCCGGCCCTCCGCTGCGCGTCGGGGCCGGACAACGCCCCTTAACAGTGGTATAATGAGCACATACCACAGCCTGTCGTGATCCATTGCTTAAATCTACACTAAACACTGACAACAACTCAGCCACCGCCAGTCTAACAGCTCGTTTCTTTGACAACAACACAGCCAACGCCAGTCTAGTGACAGCTAGTGTTGTGATAGCAGCTAGTTCTACGTTTTGGTAGGCTGGAAACAAATTGTCACGGTCAAAGTAACCAAGCCTAGGTAAACTGCGGTCATCGGAGACGTAACTCAATCAATAATGGTCTCTCTTCTCTATGGTTTCATGGTCATCATAATAACTAGCAAGCGCTAGACAACAGTTGACAGTCTTTATTGGCTTACCTCCTGCTTGCAGGCTATCGTCTTCTCCAGGTTCTCCAGTGTCCACTCCTCCATCTACTCCTTCAACTAACGTTTCGGCAAACGCCCCCAACACTTTCTCCTCCAGTGGCTCCAGCTGGATTGTCGTCTTCCCTCCTCCGGTTTTTTTCAACTCTCTTGCCCTCTCCGTTCCCTTCTTTTTTACAATAGATTTGATGTCCGCCCACTTTTTTTTTACAGCATTGACATCGCAAACGATTCCTTTATCCGCCACTGCAGATACAGTCTGGGCAACTTTGGCCCACGCCCTCTTTTTGTTTTCCGACGTTATCATACTGTCTAGCTTGCCAAACAATAATCTTTTTCGGATGATGATCTCATCGACCATCACCTCCAACTCCTGTTTGGAGAAGTATTTGCTTCGTTTACAGGCGATGTCCTCAAACAACAGTTGAGAGAAATTTCACAAATCAATTTCTCTCAACTGTCGGTCAACTGTTGGTTCAAAAACCTCGCGAGCGTTCTTAAGATAAAAATCTAAGAACATCCTAAGTGAGAAAACTAAGAAGTTCGTAAGACAATCGACAATTCTTAAGACAAAAATTGTGAATAGGGTTTAAGAAGATTCTTAGGAACTTCTTATATTTTTTCTTAAGAATCTTCTTAAGTTTTATCTTAAGAACACTTTTGTGAATCCGGGTCCTGGTCTCACGAAAATACGTGACACTGTCACGTTATTTAATCTATTGAAATGTGATCAGGGACACGTAGGCCTATTTTATAAATTTTGTATTTCAATTGGAAGTAGGCTATTTGTCGTGTCACTAGCACGACTTCCAAACTAAGGTTCTGTCGGAGCGTTCTCCCTAATGTCCCTTATGGAGCTCCGTACAGATCATTCATTGTTGAAAATTGTCTGTGATAACTAACAAATGACAGCTTTTGGCCACCCATTTCTACTTAAAATTGTCTGTGATAGCTAACAATAGGACAGCTTTTGGCCACCCGTTTCTACTTTCAACTTTGATACTGAGAAATTGTGACAATACACGGATATAATAAATGCACAGCCTGTCCTCCTAGAAAATACGACCGCATAGGTCATTTGTACCGCCCCAAATTACGACCCACTGGAGCGTATCAAAATGTAGCGCCTCTAGCGGTCATGCAAATAACGACATTCTGAAGTCCCGGGGCCGCTCGTGGACGCTCGTGGTTGCTCGGGACGCGCCTAGCTTACCCTTTATCAAAAATGACCAGCTATAGATTTGCTTCCCGATGGAGATTTTTGACAAATTACATGTTATTTAGCATCTACACGTTAGGCTGAGTCCAATGAGATCAAGCTCGCCCTCTTGCTACACCGAGATCATGTCCTAGACCTAGGTGTACCATGTAAATGACATGTTACCATTCGCTAGAGTATCATGCTGGGTGTCATTCTCAGCTCAACGTGTAGATGCTAAATAACATGTCATTTGTCACAAATTTCTATCGGGAAGCAAATCAATAGCTGCTCATTATTGATTAAGGCCTCCAATTTCGACAGCTGATTACTACCATTAAACATGTTCGAATATGCTCATGTGTGGCACCGTTGCAATCGCCTGGAAGCGTAGATGTTTAAGGACACCTTGTTCGCCCTCTTACGCCACCGGGAAGATATTTACATAATTCTGATTGACTAATTGACTAGTTATTCCCCCAGAAGTCTGGGGTCAAAAGGGCAAAAGGAGCCGGCACCACGCCGCTTATGAGACAACAAAAGTTAATGTGTATTTCTCTCAGAACTTTTTGTCATTATTAAAGAGAGGCCTTATTCTCAGATATGCAGGTTGGATGGCTACGGTGTAGGTCTGGGAAGAACTTCAGGCCAAAATCTTGCAAGCAAGCCGCTGGGTGGGGTGCAACGAGATGGAGCACTTGCTGAGTCATTTCCTGTATGGCTGGAGCCACAGGTTGAAGCGTACATGCGTCCTTTGAGACCCCCTTTGATATATAAGAGACCCACAGCTACAGCTTACTTAAATGCTGTCGACCCAGTCACCTATTGCATCACTTCCTTTAGGGCTTCGGCCTCCTAATTGATCATTGTAGTATAATTGAATGCCCTCTTTCATGTATATGATACCTCCACCACTGGGACGTGGCAACAATTCTCCAAATCCATATGGGGAGGGGGGGGTGATGCTTGTGGACAGTAGGGTTGTACACTAGACATAAATAGGAGGCAAACTCAGGAGAAGGAATGACCTCATAAATATTTATTTAATAAATTGTTTAAAATAACCCTGCCTCGTTAAATCAATGAGCTTGGTGTTTTGCTTTCAAAAATAGGTTATAGAAGAAGTCTAAACTGCAGAGAATAAAAACATCCAAGCTGCCTTTTAAGGATACCTTGGAATATCTGTCTATTTTCTGACCATCGGACCCTAGTTTACGACAAAAACAACACAATTGACGGCAGCTCCTTTGCCGCGTGGTTTTTAGAACCATGTAAGGATTAGAGGGGGCGGTCGATAGCAACCACCATTAGCAACCATGACGGTCAAGTGACTGGATGCAGCCCCGTTGAAAAAAATTGAATACCACCCTACACCCTCAGGAGATTAATGATATTTAATTTATTATGAACATGAAGTCTTTATTTGCATGGGTTTACATTTTGTTCTGTGTAGCATGGAAAAAACGTAGAAACACTCCCATTCAGAATGCATTGGTTTACATTTCGTTCTTTGGAGCTGATATATTTTTATTTATTTATTTATTTTCAGTTTTTGAGGGGGTGCTTCAAACATGCAAATGTTTCTGCAATAATCCAAAATCCAATGGCAAAACCGGTTGGCTTTTTGTCGAGGGAATCCAGGGCGACGCTCACTTCCGGGTTGGCCAACATACGTCATCCCTCCACCACTCTACTGTAAAAACACATGTTCAAGTTGAATGAGAATAATAATAATAATAATAATAATAATAATTCTGCCATAGTATTTATTTAAGGGGGGGGGGGGGGGGGGATACAAGTCTTTTGGCCATTCGTAGTGTTGATCAGCAGAGAAATAATTTGTCCGCAAAGACGGTGACGTCTCTTAGCAACGGAAGACGCTGGGGTAGACAAGTCACCGGAATACTACCCATGCAAGTGAACGGAGCGTTCCACGGCATTGAGAAGACCAGTGTAATAAAGGCCTATCATATTTCTGTTTATGGCATAGATTTCTCCTCAGATTAGGCCAATAAACCAATGGTAAAATAAAATTTAAAATGCTCGATCAAAGGCCCGGCCCGAGTATAGTGGTGGGAAATATCGGCCCGACCCAGCCAGCGTCTGGCTCGGGCTCGGGCAGAGAATCTAAACATTGACTGGAACTACTTAGCAGGTGTCTGTAGGGCTATATCAGGAGTTAAAGGCCCACTATGCAACTTTTTTAGCCAAAATTACATTAATTATGCTGGTTGAGAGTTATTCTGATGGTTCTGCAACCATTTCTGGGTTGTTTGGTGGGTGTGTCATTGCCCCATGTCGCCTATCCAAGGAAAAGGCGCATATGCAACTTTCTCTGTTCGGACCGACACAATCCGGATGTGACGCAGCGGAAGTATCCAATCGCGCCTCGAAAATGTAGTCAGATTGTAGTTTCAAAAATGCTTTACGGCACAGACACACACCCAAACATGGCACCGGCTAGATATAAACCAGTTGCGAGGCAATTGTTGCATTCATCATGGATCAATCGACTGATAAGGGATCCAAGAGGCGACTGTCGGTGGAACAAAAGAAGAATGGACCAGAAAAGAGATCTGACACGAGTGAAAGGGGAACTATGCAACTTTTTTGGCTTGATTTACCTTAATATAACAGGCTAAGAGTCATTGCGATGGTTCTATTATACATTTTTGTTCGATTGTTCGTTGTTTCGACTCCCCCTTGCGCATCTTGGCGGAGAAAAGGAATATGTTTCTGCCGGCGACCCGCCGCCCACTCTCGCGGGAGTCTCGGGTCTCGCGAAGTAACGAATTGCTTTACGGCACAGACCCCCAAACACGGAACCGGCTCGATATAAACACAAGTAACTATGGGATTGTTACATTCATCATAGATCAGCAGACTAAAAAGAGACAGAGAAACCCAATGTCGGAGGAACAGAAGAAGAGAAAAGGGAGACTGACCGACAGAGAGGCCAGGCACGAGTAAACGTTGGGCAAGCTTTTCAGGAATAGCGTGAACTGAAAGAAAAAGAAGACTGCAAATCAGACGCCGACTTGGCCGTGTTGCTTTTGAAATTGAAAGTACCCTTGGGTGAACTTTGTCTTCGTGGTATTCTTGATATTGATAGTCTCTGTACAAATGTGTTTGCTCAACCATTTTGTTGTGAGCCCTTTAAAAAAAAATTCTCGACCGTTTTGTTGTGAGCCCTGTATGTTTCTAGCTTGCTTGGTTGCAACAATATAAACACTTTTGTTTCCATGGGTGTTTTGCTGTTCGTCTGTCTCGTCCCGCAGATACAGACTGAATCCCCGAATCCAGGTTCTTGTTTATTTAGATTATTATGTTGGCCAACACTCTTACACTGATTGTTCTGTTCAACCTAAGATAAAACAATTATAATCTAGGATATAAATTCTCCCCGTCAACTATAAAAAAGGATGGATATATGTTTATTGCAATACAAATACACCATTTTAAAAATGTATAACCTTGCCTACACTTTATGAACATCTACTTCGGACATGGCTCCACGCATTTGCCGGCTTCTTTGAAAACAAATGCACATGGCTCGCGTAGAAGTGCATGGGGAAGGGTCGTCCACGAGTTGTTACGACAGTGTTGTAAAATATCTACTATGAAGCTGTAGGGGGCGCTGTGTAGAGAAATGTGCGTGCCAAAACCAAGAAAACAGCGAAGAAATGCCCGAAGTTGCATAGTGGGCCTTCAATGCACGCACTGCAGCCAATCGGAATAAGAGTATTCCCCCAGACCGTGGTCTAAACCCTCGGTTCTCAAAGTGGGGTCCCCGGACCCCCGGGGGTCCGCGGCGCGTTGCCAGGGGGTCCGTGAAGAGCTTGTTGTTACAACATAAACATACTGGTATTTATGGAAAAATGTTGGGCCGGTCGTCATTACTCCCGTCGGCGTAACGTTAAACCAATGAACACTCGGCTTTTACATTACGTCCAACTCCCTCAGGCTTTACCTTCACATCTCGCACCTAAATAACTAAATAAAAGCCAATTAAACAGGCGCATTGTGTTCAGCCCTCCCCCTGCTTTAATTTTCGGCCAATAGTAACTCTGTTAACATTGCGTCAACCTGTCAACGCATGCTCGAGTCTGCCCTGCTGCGTTCACACCAAAAGATGCAAAAAGATGCCGCGCAGCATGATCCCATTCAAAGTGAATGTAGAGACGCGTTGCGGGTTTGCTGCCGGACCACTTGTATGGAGGTAGATTTGTGTCTTTATTATGCAATCAAAAATAATAGGTTTGAGAGCAAAACTTTCCACACTGCAATCAAAAAATAGGTTTGAGAGCAAAACTTTCCACACTGCAGTCAAAAATTGATTTGAGAGCAAAACTATCGACACTGCAATCAAAAAATGTTTTATTGCAAGATAAATTAATGTGATAAAAAAAATATTAATGGGAATCCAAAAGTTTTGTTTGCAAACCCAAAAGTTTTGTTTGCAAATCCAAAAGTTTTGTTTGCGAATCCAAAAGTTTTGTTTGCGAATCAAAAAGCTTTGCTTGCGAATCCTAAAGTTTTGCTTGCGAATCCAAAAGCTTTGCTTGCTGTTGAGCTGAATCTGGGGGGGCGGGACCTACGCCGAAAGATGTAAGACACGTCTCTATTGGCCAGTCTCGATCGGAGTGACAGCTTGGCAACATCCACAGTTAGTAACGAGAGAGGGAGTTCTATTTCATGCAGGCTACGCCGTCTAGGCTTCGCCTTATGAGCTTGTCCCGTGCGCGCGCTTGCGCGCCCTGAATATCCCGTAGGCCTCCCTGTCAGCCGACAAGGAGACCATGGCAGAGGAGAGCAGGGCGATGTTGTTGACCGCCGCCGCGGATTGAGAGGCACAAACGAACACCCTGTCCGTCAGGCCGACAATCTGCTTCTGGAGGCGGTCGGGGGGCAGCGGCTTTTCGGATGTTGCCAAGCTGTCACTCCGATCGAGACTGGCCAATAGAGACGTGTCTTACATCTTTCGGTGTAGGTCCCGCCCACGAGATTCAGCTCAACAGCAAGCAAAGCTTTTGGATTCGCAAGCTAAACTTTAGGATTCGCAAACAAAGCTTTTTGATTCGCAAACAAAACTTTTGGATTCGCAAACAAAACTTTTGGATTTGCAAACAAAACTTTTGGGTTTGCAAACAAAACTTTTGGATCCCATTAATATTTTTTTAATCACATTAATTTATCTTGCAATAAAACATTTTTTGATTGCAGTGTCGATAGTTTTGCTCTCAAATCTATTTTTTGATTGCAGTGTGGAAAGTTTTGCTCTCAAACCTATTATTTCTGATTGCATAATAAAGACACAAATCTACCTCCATACACTTGCTGCCGAGAAAACCGGCAGCAAAATTTGATTTGCGGCGCGGCAAGATTTGATTTGCAGCGCAGCACGCCCGTGCCCGCGCTGCAGGCGCGTTCACGTATTTTGCGGCGCGTCAAATGCTGCTCGAGTTGAAATATTTCAACTTTTCGGCAGCAAACGCGTGATGACAGCCAATCAGCGTTCAACAGCGTTGCCAAAGCTGTGTTTTGAGTCCCCTTCAAAGCTTCATCCATATATGCATGTTATGCCGAGCAGGCGATTTGTTACGATGGACCATTGGTAACAGTAGGTAACGTGTTTACGTGGGAGAATAATTTAGCCTAACTGTTTTGCACCACTTTACTATCCCTCTTGTAAACCAATCCTTGCAGACATTTGGAAATAAACATGTCCTCTACCGTTGTCCCATGTCCATTGTGACAACATTGGGCAATGTTGCCGTGTCATGTTTTTGCTGGTTTTGTTTGGGTTGAGTAGTGTGTGTGTGTGTGTGTGTGCGAAATTTTTATACACACATTTATAAAAAAGTAAAATCTATTTACATATTGTAAAGTTATGCCAAAATACAATAAAATGCTTGTTTAACACTTGTGGTATTAGCACTGAATGATTGAAGCATAAAAGAGTTCAAAAGCATCTAACAGAAAAAATAGACATGAGCCTATATGATTACATTTGTGTTGCGGTTATGAGGGGGTCCTTGAAATAATTTCTGCCCTATGGGGGGGTCCCCGGCCCCATATAGTTTGAGAACCCCTGGTCTAAACAATATTATTCACGAGTTATAATCAACCCCTACACTTCAATATTAATGATAACCCTGTGGAAATTGCAATAAGTGAGAGATACAATTTCGCACGTTGAGCACACAGTTGTGTGACTCGTTTATTTAGTAAGAGAGAAACAGGAAATTTGCAAGTAAACAAATCCCGCATGGGCTCTGACGTCATGAGACGCTCGTAATCCTTAAAGGGACAGCGATCCCTGAACCACCAAGACAGTAAACGACATGCCTAACACAATTGAAAGAACAACACATAACAAAATACTGTAGGTGAATTATGTTACACTCACTACAACCCATAAAATACGGTATGATTTCTAGATGTCATGGCAACGTCCGCTCGCGACACTGGACTTGCGAGGCATCGACACGGACGTTCATTCACATAGCCAAAAACAAGAGAGTAGATGGCTAGATAAAATAAACATCAAGACATACAATTCTAAAAAGAACAGTTGACGCAGCTACCCTTTTTTCCTTCGCGGTTTGCCTACAGAGCAGCGCACCTGCATTTAATATATCCGTGTATTGTCACAATTTCTCAGTATCAAAGGTGAAAGTAGAAACGGGTGGCCAAAAGCTGTCATATTGTTAGTTATCACAGACAATTTTAAGTAGAAACGGGTGGCAAAAAGCTGTCATTTGTTAGTTATCACAGACAATTATCAACAATGAATGATCCTACGGAGCTCCATAAGGGACATTAGGGAGAACGCTCCGGGACAGAACCTTAGTTTGGAAGTCGTGCTAGTGACACGACATATTTAGCCTACTTCCAATTGAAATACAAAATTTATAAAATAGGTCTACGTGTCCCTGATCACGTTTCAATAGATTAAATAATAGTAATAATAGTATTTTCGTGAGACCAGGTTCGAGCGTGTGCATGGGTTGAATTGCGTGAGTCTCACGCCGAATGCGTGAGACATGAGAGCCCTGTACTTACGTGACACAAACCAGCACCGGAAACGTTCTCTCCCGCTTGAGATGACGTCTTTCCAGTGGTGTATAAAGTACTCAAAAGCCATACTTAAGTAAAAGTACAGATACCTTACTGGAAAATTACTTAAGTAAAAGTAAAAGTCACCTTTTAGAATAGTACTTAAGTAAAAGTATTAAAGTATCTGATCTTTACTGTACTTAAGTATCAAAAGTACTTTTCTGATATTAAATGTACTTAAGGACTGAAAGTAAAAGTACAAGTAACTGCTGTTAATAAAAAAGCAAAGGGTCAGAATTTTGAGAATAATGGAGTTTATTTCAACTAACACAAACACAATAGGCAAAACTCCACAAGGCCATAAACACTTCCGGTCCAACCTACCTCCAGGACCTCCTCACCGCTCATTTTAAATCAAGGACACTCAAACCTCCTTGCAGTGTTAAAGTGTGCTATACAAATTAAATTAATTATTTATCATTATTAAAACAGCACCGAAAGTGTGTGTGTGTGTGTGTGTGTGTGTGTGTGTGTGTGTGTCTGTGCGTGTGTGTGTGTGTGTGCGTGTGCGTGCGTGTGTGTGCGTGCGTGTGCGTGTGTGTGTGTGCGCTGGTACACGTTACTTAATATTGATTTTGGTGTCATCCAGGATCGCGGATTTTCGGAAAACTTAAGTCCCTGCCCAAAAAGGGTATTTAAATTAGCTATGTAGCAAAAATGGCACATATACAGCGTATTGAAGTGTATAAGATAGTGTTGTAATACTGCGTGTACAAACCAGCCTGATACAAATAGTAGAATTTTGATAGCCCTTGCCCTCGTCCTAGCCATGCATTTGTGTGTTGACAGTCGTAGGAGTTTTGATCGACGTAGCAACAGTAACTAAGCAAGGGGGTTTTGCGAACGTGCGCTGGGACAGCTGATTCGCCAAACAGGCTCGCAGTCTGTGTTCTACCACAGTCCCCAACGTTATTCTCATATCTCTCATGATTCTTTTTTTTTTTTCTAAAGATGAGTTGATTTTGTAACGAGTAACGAAGGTTTCAAGGGAAATGTAGCGGAGTAAAAGTATCCGTTTTCTTCGCAAAATGTAGCGAAGTAAAAGTAAAAGTACAGAGAAATATAAGTAGTAAAGTAAAGTACAAATATCCAAAAAAACTACTTAAGTACAGTAACGAAGTATTTCTACTTCGCTACTATACAACACTGCGTCTTTCTTTATAGGTTCATGGGTGTGATGCACCGATTTCCCATGCTGATATCTCCGGAGATTCTCGGGCATCTTCGACAATTTGGCTATAGATTGTCTCATTACATGCTAAATAATATAATTATAGCATTTGAGGTTTTGGCATAAACATAACTAGGGTGCACTGTACTATCTGCGCACACCCTTTCTGAAGCCTCTCTCTCGCTCTCGCTCTCTCTCTCTCTCTCTCTCTCTCTCTCTCTCTCTCTCTCTCTCTCTCTCTCTCTCTCTCTCTCTCTCTCTGTCCCTCCCTCTCTCTCTTTCTCTCTCTCACCTTTTTGTGGAGCACGTTAATTGTCTGAGAACACTCCCATTCAGAATGCATTGGTTTACATTTCGTTCTGTGTAGCACGAGAAAAGTCGGACTATCGTGCTCTGGAACACGCTTCGGAGACCTACGTAATTTTCATAATATTGTTAATAGTCTAATATTAATATTTCAGTTGCGTTTGTATTTCAATTTCATTTGCTTGTTTAGCTATGTATGACAGTTAACAATGTTGGTGTATTACAATTCATTTTTTGGGTAGGCAATTCCAGCTGGTCGATATGTAACCATTAACTTTTATGTAAATTATTGATTGCATTTTTCGTAAATAGTTAGTTGTAAGGAATCTGTTTCTTTAGCAATAACATTGAACTGTATTTTTCTAGCCCTACATATGTTTACTATGTTGTTGGTGTTATATGGAGCAATCTTATGAAGTTCCCAGATCAATAAAGATCTATCTCTTTTTATTTGAACTGCCTGTATGTCCTATATTATAGTATTACAGTGTGTGTCTTGGTTATCAGCTATCATAGAATGGGGTATAGTTAGGGTAGCTCCCCCCTGTCTGCCGTGCCACCATCATGCCTCATACATCACCTCACAGCGCCCTGCCCAGCTGCATCTTATTCCGTTACTCCAGCTCTTTCACAAAAGTGACAAACATGAAGGTAAAACACACCTGAACCTCATTAATTTAACTATAAGCATTTCCTTTGCTAATGCTCCACTCAGTGTTCAAACACAAAACTGCATATATATTTACGTGTCACTTGTACTGTATGAAACTCTCCTCCTTTATTTTTAAGGTCTCCATAACATGGCATAACATCTCTGACCTCCTGCAGAACCTCAGCCCACCGGTACTCTCCGCTCTTCCTCCTCCATGCTCCTCACCACACCTCCTGCACGGCTGTCATCCATGGCGTCCCAAGCTTTCAGCCGTACAGACTAGGGCCCGACCGATATTGATTTTTGAGTGCCGATGCCGATTATTTTCAGAGAAAAATTATGATTACGATTTAATCGGCCGATTAAAAAAAGAAAAAAAAAAAAGCATATAAAAAGTAGTTTTTGATACCTTAAATATACTTTAAACACTTTTGACGAATATGTGAATTGAATGCAGAACCTTTGAGTGTTTTAGAATACATTTACAGTAAAAAATGAGTGAAATGTAAAATGTAAAATAAATAACTAACTCCCAATGTGCTGCGCTCGTGAGCAGTGTCTAACACGTGCATGCTGAGCAGTATGGTCTCACCGTTAGAGTCTACAGTATAACAAATTAATATGGCCTGGGACCTAAAGAAAAACAGGCACAACATGCTCAAACAACGCGTCTTGTGTACATTGGTGAGGTGAGCGCGCAGCTGCCTGAGCGAGGGTGCTTTCATGTTGTACGGTAAAATTCAATCTCCTCTTCTTTACTCCAGCTAAAGTTGTTAGTTAGCAAGGCGAGTAGGAGCGCATCTGCAGGATACTAAGCGGAATAACATTCAAAAAAAAAAAAATAATCGGCCGATGCCGATTATTTTCAAAAAGGCTATAATCGGCCGATTAAATCGGCAGGCCGATAAATCGGTCGGGCCCTAGTACAGATCCACATCTTCAAACTGGCATATTCTGTGTAATTCTTAGTATTTTAGTCTGTTGTTGTTTGCAATGCTTTTTGCTTTTTGCTCTGTTTTGATGGTGTGCAAGTGTTTTCAATCTTTTATTAATTATACATAAGGCGTCCTTAAGTGGCCTGAAAGGTGCCCATAAATAAAATGCATTTTATTATTATTATTATTATTATTAATATAACATTATGGCTCCATCAGAAGCAATGTACACCTGCCATTCACAGTTATCAGTTATACTACCTAGACATTTTTAATCTTATTTGCATACAGTAGGCCTGATTTCCTCGGAACATTTAAATAAAAATATTCTCACAATTGTATTTCTGTAATTCAGATCTGATGAGTCTGTGTATATATTTGTTCATTTGATTCTCTTTTTCAGAAACAGAAATACAGAAAAATATATAAAAAAAAACGAGTTGTAATTAAGATTTTTGTTTTGAAACAAAAAGTGTTTTGCCTTATTAGGTAAAATTTGACAAACTAATCTAAAATAATAATAAAAATTACATATATATATTTTTTTTTTTAATAATTGCTGCCAGATGGCAGGAGGACTGTAATTTAAAGAGCACATATAGAGAATCATTGAGTGAGTGTGGGAGATATTTCCATAAAGAAGACCCTCTTTTTGTGACTCTGAGGCGAGCAGTGTTTAGGGATGTCGATGTTTCTAGTCATTTGGGAAATCAGATGATTAGGAAGTCTCAAACAAATGTGAAAGTGGCTTGGTCAATTGATTTAACTTGCAAAGTATTTCATTTTATAATCAGCCAACATAAGTTTAAATCACAGTTTAGACCAGGCCTATTCAACTAGCGGCCCGTGGGCCAAATGCGGCCCCTCTTAATTTTTTTCTGGCCCGCAAGAGGTTCCACGCAAGAAATAAATAAAATAAAGGAGAAACATCAGATCAGGTTTCTGTGTGTAGCCGGTGATACTAGCCAGTATCAGTACCCCACAATCAGGAACTGGCATCTCTTATTCTGACAATGTTTGGCTCAACCGATACGTTTGAGTCTAGCTTTCCTCATATGAATGCCATCAGAACAACGGCACGTTGCTCCATGACCTATGAGAAGCTGCATGAGTGTCTCAGGATGAGGCAAACAAGGCAGTGCAATTTTTCTCACTGACTCACTGGCTCAAAATGTCTCATATGTACAGTAGTTCTGTTTTGTGATGATTCAAACAACATTGTTTAATTCTAAATACGTGTCCAAAATATGTGAGAACAAAATCTTTTATAATGATACGATTAAAAGTGAAGAAGGAAGGAATGCGTCTGACAAGTTTATTCCATGTAGTAGTACTATATATATTAAGTTAACACTACTTTAAGTATGATTTATTTGTAGCTATTCATTCACGTAGTTTTACTCTGTGTGGCCCATGAACCCACAGTGGTTTTCCTTTTCGGCCCACTTGATAAGGACGTTGAATAGCCCTGGTTTAGACCTTCGACGGCAGCCCGGGAACTTGAATGTGTAACGTGGTACTGTAGCGCCTCCCTGTGGAGGGACAATCACCACAACTCCATAAGAGGGAAATAAAGAGCTGTATATAACATAATATTATATATATATATATATATATATATATATATATATATATATATATATATATATATATATATATATATATATACATAATATAACAATCACAGACACATGACAACAGTTTCAGGCGACAACCCAATATGGCCTGAGCAACTCCAACGTCTTTCACATTTTACATGATCCATTATTCATCTTTCTATGTACACACATAATATAGAAGCTCAAACACGGATGTATTTCCAACTCAAATATTACTTGACCAAGGTACACACACAAACACTCAAACGCGCACAGACACACACACACATGCATCCTCCCCCCTCCCCCCAAACACAAAAACACACACAACGAATTGATCATTAACTGAGCTACAAAACCGGTCCAAACCTGCTCCCTCAGACAAATTCCAGCATTGTGACCAAAGTTCTAAATAAGTTGATTTATTTTAGAACTTAAATGATTTTCAACATTTGCAGATTTATGAATACTGGAGCCTTCATTCCAATAGTCAAAGTCACTTTGAAAAAAATTGAAAAAGGTGTTTTTATGTCAACGTGTATTTTGTAGTTCGTTGCCGAATCTTTAGTCATTTGAGAGCAAACATCAGTAGTGAGAGACTGATACATACAGACCCTCACAACCCATTGACCCCCCTGACCTTCATCTTGCAACACTCATGTGGTTTAGTCTGTGTTTCATAACTATTCATCATATTTTACAGACGGAAGGTGTTGTCTGTGTAATAAAAAAAAGAAGGAGTTGTGTAATGTATTATGAGTTCCAGCAGTACAGCCATAGGGTGACTTGAGAAGAGGAGCTGTGTACCCTATAGTACGTAGGCATCAGCTGCCAGACTCATTAACCTGACCCCATCTTGGCAGGATGGCTGATAGAAATATACAAACGACTCATTTAAAAGATTATAATAGTTTACATTTCAGTTAACATCAATTGAGCAGTCGAAATTTACAGTCAAATATGAATGCATAAACATGTAGCATGAAAGAAAGTGCACATTTCATAACTTTTATATCTTTTATATTCATTCAGTAAGAATCTCCCTGACTCTGTTTAGTAATCCATTATTTTGGTCTTGTTCCACTGCAGACCAAAGAGTGGATTTTCCATTATACTATTCAGGACCATCATAAAAAGAATAAAAAACCTGAATAGAATCGCTCAACTTCAAGAAAAATGCGGTGAACAACTGTTGGTGTTTAAGCAGAAACTATGGTTAGATGAGCTCTAAATGGGACCTGGGCTCCACAGCCAATGTAAAGTATTAACTCCCCTTTAGAGCCAAACCTGAACAACGTGTGTTAGCTAAGGTACAGACAGTCCCTGTGTCCTATGGGGACGTGAACAAGACTTCAGGTCCCAAGGTCACCGCAGTTGTGTATGTGTGTGTGTGTGTGCGTGTGTGTGTGTGTGTGTGTGTGTGTGTGTGTGTGTGTGTGTGTGTGTGTGTCTGTGTGAGTGTGTGTTTGATGTCGGCCTCTTGTTTTTTAGATTTTCTTTTTTTTCTGTTTTGGATGGTATATTCCAATCAATATTGATGTAATGATGAAGTGCTACAATTACTTTTTTGTTGAATATATAGGATAACAATTCTGATAATCTGACCTTCCATGATGTTATTTAAAATTAAGATAAGATTAAAGATTTCAGCAAAGAGGTTTAAGCCTAAATCAGATGTGTGTGGATTGTGATCAGCACAGAAATCGTTTGCACAACAATTGGATAATCATCGTTTTTGCAAGACCACTCTAATCCTGGGAATTGCAGTGAAATCTGCTTATGACAAATGGTGCCCTTTTAAATAGGGCTGTCCTATAATAAACACAATTGAAATTGAAAAATTGCAGCCTTTGATTTGGTGCTTGTAATTTAGTGATCCTGTTAAATTGCCAGTGATAGGCTGATTCACTCCCGGACCCTCCCCTCCGTCCCATGAACCCATGACCTCTTGTTAGGTTATGCAGCGAATTGACTGTCAGGGGTGCAGCTCCTTCTTACTCGGTTACCGGAAAACAGAGCAGCCGTTGACACCGGGACTTCGGGGGGCTGAGACGCGGATTCATATCTGTTCAGCGCTGCAGGGGTGAGATCACTACGGTTGTTATGGGCACAATGCTTCTTTTCCACGTAGTTAGTTTAACTTTATAACTTGCATCATGAACACCCACTCGTTGGTTTGATCCATGAGGACGACGTTAAAGCCATCGCTATTATCGACGTCGATGGACTTTGAAAACACTGTAGACTTTAAATCACTTTGAGTAGTTTGTTTGTTTCAGCTGTGATAATGATCAATTATTGTAGATAAATTGTAGTACAGACTGAGAACCACACGGATCTGACGACTCTTTTAATTTGTGAATTGGTCTAGCGAAGTCAGGCTGGACGGCATGCACACCTTAAGCAACACTTTTGGGACAATAATTACCACTTTATCTATCTAGGTTAAACATAAAGGTATTAAACATGTACAGCATGCACTGTGCACCTGTCAGTGGCTGCAGCGGCTCAGAGACCTGATTGGTCGAACAGTAGGCATGACTGAGCTGTGCTGCGTGATTTGCTGCGGCTGGCTGCGGGGGTCGAGTTTATTGCTATTCCTTATCATTCATTGAGAAATTAATAATGAACGAAATAATTAGTAGAAATCCGCTGAGTAACAATAATTCATTAATTCATTATTTTCTTCAGGACATTAATTCCAACATGAGGATTGCTGTGATTGGCCAGAGCCTTTTTGGTCAGGAGGTCTACAAGGAGCTGAGGAAGGATGGCCACACAATCGTCGGCGTCTTCACCATCCCGGACAAGGACGGCAAGGCCGACCCACTGGGTGAGGACAGCTACAGGGGAACTCTCAAAGAACATGGTTTAAAAGAGGCAGTAAGCCCTGATAAACAGTGGAGAAACTCTTCAGGAAGCAGGGTTAAGAAGAGGCAGTGAACCTAAACAGCCTAGCATGGAGTTATCGCACTTCCCATGGGGCATCATAAACCACACATGGAATTACCTTCATTAAACCGTCAAGATTAAAGAGCTCACACCAATGCCACACACGTGAAACATTGGTCACTTTGTATTGCTGTTCTCTACGTTGTTATGGTTTATTTGGTGAATGAATGAAGGAGCTGAACTGAGACCATAACTTTATCAGCAACTGACCAACAGACCCCCAAGATAAGTCTTCTGTAAAACAAAATGCTTGTTGTCAAAGCAGCAGTCCTTTGTAATGTCTTCATCATAAAAGAGAGGCCTCAATACAATGTTATCTTCTGAGTTTTATCTCCAGTTTTAACAATGGGAACTATAATAGGGCCTATAATTAGACCTGATTTAAAACACTCGCATGCATGAAGGTTGACATGTGGCAAAGTGTTGGGCCAGGCTTCAGTCAAACTATTTATAGGCTGTTTATTATTTCAGACTGGGTCAACCTTACAAACCTGACCCTTTCGGTTGTATAAGTCAAACAGCAACACTGTTTGTCAATGGGCTCACATCCTTGTGTTTATTGTTTCTCAATAGTAATTACTCCAAGGCTGTAATTCCAATATTCAGCTGCGTTTAAATGTCCCCCCCCCCCCCCCCCAATATTATTATATATATATATTTTTTTCCTTTGACATTCACACCGCCATCCAAAAAAACCACCTCCGTCCGAAATAATCATTAGCAAATCTAATCATACCAAGGCCAAAATTACAATAATTCTTGGGGGGACAGTGGTGCAGTGTATTTGATATACTGTAAATTAGCCAATGTATGATGGATTTAAATAACCACCTAGAATTGTTGTCCCGCCTTCACATTTGCTTTAAGGTAGACCTCCGTTACTCACGCATTGCATTGTGATGGCAAGCTATATTGTGGCGCTGTTGGCTAAAGTGCCTGGCTGACAACCCAAACGCTCCCAGTCCGAAACCATCTGTGTATTTTTTTATTTGTAGAATAACGTGAATTACTAGTTGAGATTTGGTCCCCCCCAAAGTTGACTCCAGGTCTACAGCCTTGTTACCCTCAATCATTAAAGACGACGGTCAGTTCTGCTCTCATCATTAATCCAATAAATATCTTTATATGTTGTGTATTAACCATGGCTGGGTATGGCAGATCAATCACGGAAAATGATCACGGTAAGGTAAATATTTCGGATGTCTGTATATTTCATGGTATGACACTAGGAGGCGCTACACAGAAGGGAAACTGGATGCATGAAACATGTTTATATTTTTTAACAACGCTTGGTGCCTTTGCCTCTGATAAGGACCACCCTGTGTCAATGTTTAAACACGCATTACATCAAAACCTTCCTGCTACTACGACAACTGTAAGACGGAATCAGGTCATTGACTCCGGATGTTATTTTATTCCTTTTCTGCGGATCCATCTTCCAGATTAGTGCTTGTGTTCTTTTCTTCAGCACTGGTACTGCAGTGCGACTTCATTGAAATCTTACACAAAGTACCACCTCTGTGTTTCTAGTAAGGCCAGGCCGAGGTAGTCCTACAGCCATCCTGTCACTCAGCCCTGCTCAGACCCTGGCCCCCATCGCAGCAACGTCCTTTGTAACCCATCATTTTAGAGAAAAATCCCTCAAATCGACCACCGGAAGGTTGTTGTTCTCTATGTATCTATTTAGCTGCTTTCACACATACATGCAAGTCCTGCTTAGCCCGCTATTCTCCCGACGGGCTGTGTATGTGAACTACATATCCTGACATTGGTATCCTGGAAGCATCCTGAAAAAATACTACCCCTGAGGTAGTATTTTAGCCGGCGGAAATGTTAATTACCTTTTTATATGTGCATGAGCGGTAGAATGTCGGAATTTCACACAATTTGAGTCGGTGTGTTGATGACATTTCGTCTGCATTTGTCATTGAGTTGCACCCTTTTGCCTTTTGTTCGCTGAATGTTATTGAATTGTTGGCGCTGCATTTCAGAGTCATTCGTGGTGAACGCTAAATGATAGGTCTTATCGTAACCCTAAAAGTACAATAAATTACCATACATGAGATCAGCTTTTTTTTATTATTAAAAAAGCTGAACATTATTTGTTCCCCTCCTTCCACTCCCTGTTTTTCTCTTAAACACAGAAATGAACTATATTTGTCCCAGTGTTTGTTATGCGTGAAATTAAGCAAATAAATAGCGGCAACATTTAAGATGATCGTGATGAGTTCTGCCCATTTTGCAGCCGTGCTGTCTGCGGTCAAACCAAAACAAACTATAGTGACAGCGGCCATCCTTATCCCGCCTCTTGCGAACCTCGACCCTACGTCATATCCCGCTCCTTGCAAGCCCGCCCGCCCGCCCCCCTAAACCCCCGTTGATTCGACTGATGTCTGAGCGACACCGATGTCCGCATATCGGGTATCTGGTGTGAATGACCATCACAGTCGAACCTCCTGATATACAAATGCGGAGAAAAGACAGAGGGCATGTGGGAAAATGGCTTATCTATCTATTCTATGGCAGCTTTTGTCTCGTGGTGATTTTATCTCTTTGTTTTTACCTGTCTGATCTGAAGTCAGATGCCTTTTATTCAGCATGAGACCCAAGAGGTTGTTCATAAGGTAACCCTGTAATGTGTCTACATGATGTCCCCTTGCCTCTTAACCCTGTGATTATTCCCCTCCCACAGCCGTCGAGGCAGAGCGGGACAACGTGGCGGTCTTCAAGTTTCCCCGCTGGCGCCTGAAGGGCCAGGCGCTGCCTGAGGTGGTGGCCCAGTACAAGGCCACGGGCGCCGAGCTCAACGTGCTGCCCTTCTGCTCCCAGTTCATCCCCATGGAGGTTATCGACCACCCCCAGCACGGCTCCATCATCTACCACCCCTCGCTGCTGCCACGCCACCGGGGGGCCTCCGCCATCAACTGGTGAGCGGTGGGGTCTAAACTGTGTCACATGGTGGTTGGATGTCATGGTAACGGTCACATGTCTGCTGTCCGCCCCCCCCTCCAGGACCCTGATCCACGGGGACAAGAAGGGAGGGTTCACCGTGTTCTGGGCTGACGATGGACTGGACACCGGACCAATCCTGCTCCAGAGGGAGTGTGATGTAGAGGCCAACGACACCGTCAGCACCATCTACAAGAGGTTCCTGTTCCCTGAGGGGGTGAAGGGCACTGTGAGTCTGCTGATGGAGATCAGCCTGTTGGTTCTTCTTCTGCTGCTGCTGAGCCATATGGCGCTTTTCCACCGGTGGGTACGCTTCGGACCCAGAACGCCTCAGCCCAGTAGTGAGGGTGCTGCATATAGCCCAGCTCAGTTACGGCTCGCGTTTCCACCCGCCGACAGTACCCTTATGGTAGGGTGGGGTTTAAGCCGTATGGCAATAGCCGCGGCAGCTACGTAAACATCGTGACCTCGTAGCAGCCCCACACAGTGTAGACCAGAGCCTGCTACAGCCTGCTAATATATCCAAGGAAGAAGAAGAACGCACAAAATGAACAAAGAGCAACAATGTAGGACGTCCAAGAAGGACAGCAAACATTTTTTGCGCGACATATTCCTCAATAAACGAAGCTTTCGCCGTTGTCCAGAAATACCTCGCGGATAATGTGTTTGTTTGTTATTATCCCCCTGTCGCACGGAAGTGCGACTCTGTCGACCAATTAACGGATGGCGTGTGTAGCTCGAACTTGCCGGCATCCTTTCAGACGTCTCAGTACCCCAACGGAGGAGTACTGCGTGACGAGTACGGCTCAGTCTGGTTCAGGGCCCCTTTTGGGGGGGGGGGTGGAAACGCGACCCGTGCTTCACCTTTGCAGACTGAACCGACCCGCACCGTCCGGTTGAAATGCGCCATTAGAGTCCTGAACTCAGAAAAAATGATCTGATCTAGTCCGTTAGTCATCACGGACTATGGAGTATGTTTAATGTTCTTTAAATAATATAAGGAAAAAAAAAAAAAAACTGAGCACCAAAGTCCAAACGTTGTGCACAGAAACAAAATCAATGATGTCCTCATCAAACCAGGCAGGACACGCCTCCTGTTTCTCTAAATGTAGAAACAATTCCTTTTACTAATGAAACATTTTAAATACAAGGTTCACATGGAAAGACTGGATGATTCTGCAGTACCCCCCCCCACCAAAGCGCTAGGAATACGGTACAGCTCACCTCTGCATGAGAACAAAGAACCATTTCAGTTGGACCAGAGTAACTTTGTGCTACGCAGCACATGATCGAAGCGGCAGCATGGGGGGGCTAGCGGGGGCTTAGGCTGAGCCCCCTCTAAGCCCCCCTCCCAGAACCCCCATTCACCTCGGACGCTACATTAAAAATAATAATATAATATGTATATCTATATTTTACACAACAGGCAGATCGTTCTAGTTGTGCTTGCATTGTTGTAAAAGGCAACATTTAGTAAAGTGCATGGTAATCATGTAGTCTCGCTCACCAGCTTCCACAAAAGACTCAAGACTCACTTATTCAGAGTTCACCTAGACCCTGCATAGTCACCCCCTCCCATCCCTCTTACACACTTATTGTATGTCTTAATTAGTTATAGTACCTTAGGGGTGTAACGGTACACAAAAATCTCGGGTCGGTACGTACCTCGGTTTTGAGGTCACGGTTCGGTTCATTTTTGGTACAGTAAGAAATCAAAATGCTAAATATAAATGTGCTTCATAACATGTGCTTCAAGTTGTTCATAACACATTTTTGTGCTTTTTACAATAGGAACATTAGACAATACAAAGCTAGAATTCTGCTCAAAAATATAAAGATTCTGAAATGTAGGAATAAAAATCATAACATTGGCTCAGACTGTTTTTTTTAAAAAATATATTATCTAATGTGCAACAATTAGATTGCACACACCCCCCCCCCCCCAATCTTTACCCCTGATGACTTACACCCAATCGTTTGCCAGAAAAATCTCCTTATCCACATTATCTGCAGGATAATAATACCCAAAATTTGAGTGTACATACGATGTACCCTACATGTTACTCTCGTATACCACAATGCAATGCGGTCGTGTTTTTCCGGAGGAGAAGAAGATGCTGAATAACCGCGAAAACTAATATATTTAATGATGGAGCTGTCACGTTAAAATTGTACCGGGGGGCGAAAATTGTACCGGCCTACGTCATCGTTTGTTTACATCCTGACAACCTGCCCGGCAACAGACGACGCGATGCAGAAAACATGTTTCCAAACGACGAAATAACATAATACAGATAGCGGATCGCTATCTGTATTATGATAGATAGGGATAACACTTGTTTTTACTTTATATTTGTATTGTATTTAATTGTTTAATCGAAACAATAAAAATCTGCCCGCGAAACGGACGATCGCGTCAAATGACAAATGTTTTGCCCGCGAAACGGGCGATCGCGTCAAATGACGTAGGAGGGTTCTTGAAACATAATACAGATAACGGATCGCTAGATAACACTAGTTTTTACTTTATATTTGTATTGTATTGAATTTTTTAATCGAATTTAGCTAGTAAACTGAGTGTTTTAAGCAGGTTTCATAGTCTAGAATGTTCAAGAACCTTCCTACGTGATTTGACGCGTCATTTGACGCGATCGCCCGTTTTGCGGGCAATTTTTTTTTTTTGTTTCGATTAAACAATTAAATACAATACAAATATAAAGTAAAAACAAGTGTTATCGCTATCTATCATAATACAGATAGCGATCCGCTATCTGTATTATGTTATTTCGTCGTTTGGAAACATGTTTTCTGCATCGCGTCGTCTGTTGCCGGGCAGGTTGTCAGGTTGTCAGGATGTAAACAAACGATGACGTAGGCCGGTACAATTTTCGCCCCCGGTACAATTTTAACGTGACGTTAAACGTGCCCCCGGTACAATTTTAACGTGACAGAGCCTCCGACTTTCGTTTAGAAATGTCAACAATTTATTTGGGATTTAACATAGAATATTTAACACTCAAAATGAATTTAATAAAAACTTCAACAAGGAAATGTAACATTCATCATCAATAAAACCTCCAGCTTTCCTCGTGAGTGCCCGGTTTGTTTACTTGATGTGGGCGCCTCGGTCTGCGTCACACAAATACCCGGCGCATTTACTGACGCAAATGACGTTTAGAAATGTTCAGCGTAGTGTCCGAATTCTCGTTTGTTTGTTCCCTAAATAGTGCACTATACACACATGGGGGACTCGAGTCACATGACTTGACTCGAGTCAGACTCGATCGCAAATTTGAGGACTTGAGACTTGCTTGACTAACACTGATAAAAGACTCGACTTGACTTTGACTTGGTCTTCATGACTTGAGACTTGACTTAGACTTGAGACAGATGACTCGAAATGACTTTTCTAAAGTTAGATTATAGGTTGGATATGTGATTTGCGATACGCCAGCAGATTTTGAAAAGACGCAACTCAAATGGTCCTACCCCCTCTCCTTCAACGCTGACTCTGACTCCACCCATTCCAAGTACATGGACGCGCAATCACACAAGAGCGCGAACACAGATGCGCGAGAGTGGGCCAGGGCAGGCTAGCTAGGTTGGAGTTTAGGGTTGTATTCTAGCGCTAGGTCCAAATGCGGATTAGCTAGTAAACTAGCTCCAGTAGCTACCGCAGGATAACAACAAACAGAAGCTTGCTCTGGCACGAGGTCACGCGCAGGGGGAGGGGGAGTGCAGTACGACCGTTTGATTGACGTACTTACTGTCCAATGCCACTCGGTGTTTCTGAAAATCATTGGCTGGAGTTTTTCTAGCCCTGCCCGTTCCACTGATGATTGACTTGTTTAATTTTCATGTCAGTACGCTACTTCTAACTCAGTGGTTTTAAGCGTCTTTTTGTTCAAGGTGGAGGTACGAGTTATAGCAGTCCCTGCATCAAGTGCACCTCTTGAACGCGTGTTCAGCCATGGTGGGGTGATAATGTGACCGCATCATTCAGAACTCATTGACAAAGTAGCCTACTGTCAAATTATTTCTTTGCAAATGCAATGCATTGTAAGTCAATGTATGTTGCGAGGCAGCAAGATTGCTACCAGCTTTCAGGCTTGTGTATTACTATTTCCCCTTCCTACAGTATGTGTATATGATATTACTTTTGAAATAATCTTTTTTTCATGTCTGATGCCATGTGTTGCAAATAATATTCTACAACATGTAGGGAGATTGAGTGATTGACTTGAACTGTTGTCGTATACAGCTACCTAGAGGTTATATTTGATTCTGTTCATAGGTTGGAGGTAATGATCATAAAAAACATTTTCAAACTATGCACATAATGGTTTTGGAATGTTTTGAATAGTTTGAGTTATTGTTATCGTTAAGACATTGTTATTGTTAATGTTGAAATAATACTCAACTTATGAACCACTCTCTTTACCGATTTTTAAATGTGGAAACTGGGTTAGATCATCAGATCTTTGTATGACTTGACTTGTGACTTGCTTGACCTGAGCAATGACTTGACTTGTGACTTGCTTGATTCTCACCACAGTGACTTGGGTCTTGCTTGAGACTTGAAGGTTATGACTTGAGACTTGCTTGTGACTTGCACATGAATGACTTACCCCCACCTCCACTATATCACTATATAGGGAATAGTGAGTGACACGGCTACGGTGTGCGCAACTGTGCATGTGCGGCCGCGGGACTCTCTAAATCGACGCCACTTCGACCTGGGCGGGACTTTACGTCCTACGTCACTCGCTATGGGTGTGCATGTGTGCGCATAGCCGTCACTCGCGATGGGTGTGCATGTGAGAAAGGTTTTGGCTTTAGTGTCTATGGGTCGGTAATAACGGTTCTGATGATTTTTCTGATGGAAAAGTGGTCTTTTATTTCCATAATCTTTGTTCAGTGAACGCATAAACCCGTTTGTTAGTTAGCAGTTAAACAAAATGCGATCTCTTTGTTTACAGTTACCAACGACCAACTGATGATTGGGGGTTCGATTCCCCAGTGATGCAAGGTTTTTTCTTTCATTTTGGACTGCACACACATCGCGAGTGACGGATACTCGCACAATGTACACACATCACTGTCTTTACAATTTCTAGGCAACCGAAGTTTAAAGATTGTCAAGTGGTTAACTCTTGAATCGCATGTACTAAGACCTGATGGGTTAGTGGTCAGAGAACAACTCATTAACGCGGGGATAAGGGGTTTGATTCCTTAATGAAGCTAGCTTTTTTCTTTCATATTCGACTTGATTTTTCTATGCCATTTTGCGTAGCTTGTAGTTTATGATGAAGAAATGTTACTGGGGTTAAGGTTAGGGTAACGCTAAGGGTAAGACACAAAGTGTTTTTGAGACACAATATTTCTTACAATAACAAAGTCCAAAGTTTTGATGACTCCAGTAGGAAACTTAAGATACCTAGAAATGCTTGAGTGCTCACAAAACATCAACAAGTCAGCAGTGTGGTACAGGGTGATCATTTCTGATATACAGTACAAAAGCAGTAAGACACAAAGTGTTTTTGCAACACAATATTTCTTACAATAATAAAGTCCAAAGTTTTGATGACTCCACTAGGAAACTTAAGACACCTAGAGAAATGCGTGAGTGCTCACAAAACATCAACAAGTCAGTAGTGTGGTACAGGGTGATCATTTCTGATATACAGTACAAAAGCTGAAACTATTAGCCAGGAGTGGGAAAGATGCAGACGTGGGAAGCAATAAGACGCACCAACACAAAGTTGCCTGTTGCAAAATGGTTCAGAGTTTAATGGAAATAGTTAGGGTTAGCTGGTATGGCGTTATCTGGTATGGCTATAGTCTAATGTTAGCTCAGTTCGTGTTTCGTCATGTTAATCGCTAGTAATAGTAAGTCATTTGTAGAAATATAGCCTATCATCACAGACTGTAGGAATGTCACCCACCCTCCATCGCGTACGACACTGACGCTCGTAATCTGTAGTGCAAGGGAGTTCGTGCACAGATCCCTGAGACAAACGGCTACGCGCACACATGCAAACCCATAGCGAGTGACGTAGGACGTAAAGTCCCGCCCAGGTCGAAGTGGCGTCGATTTAGGCCCCGTCCACACAAAGCCGAAACGGGCGAAACCGTCACGGTTTCGATCTATCCGGTTTCGAAGTATCTCCGTAAAGACGAAGCCAAGCGAAACCGGATAGATCTGTAGAAACGCTGTAGTAAACATTCCAGGCCCATAAGGGGCGCTGCTTCTGGTACACAAATCCAGAAGAAGAAGAGGCGAGCATGCGCATAAAGGCTGCCCCCCGAACCACTAACAACACAAAAAAACAGCTCTTCTACGATGGCGAACTAGATTCTCAATAAATAATGGCTTAGCAACCCAACAAGGGAGATGATATGCTGCAGAACGATTACAAGCTTGTAGTCCTCCATCATCTTTTTTGTTGTGATTTCTGAGACTCCGCGGGCTTAAGAGCCATTGGCTAGGAGGTCGAGGGGTGGGGCGATGACGTCATGGTTTGCGGTTTCAGGCGGTTTCAGGCGTCCACACTAGAGATGCGCGGTTGGCGGTTGCAACCGCGGACTCCGCGGTTAAACCGCGGATCGGGCGGGTGACGTGACAAAAAATAATATTTTAATTAAATTCGGGCGGTTGGCGGTTTAACCAACGAAATTCAAAAATATATACACATTGTTAAATGCCTCTCGCGCGCGCACACACACACACACACACACACACACACACACACACACACACACACACACACACACACACACACACACACACACACACACACACACACACACACACACACACACACTAACGGAAGCAAAAAAGTTTAAATTAAGTGACGATCCGTCCCATGTCGCGTCTCCACAAACCTGCAAGTTATGAGACAGCTGTCAGTATTGGAAGAAGCTTTAACGTCTCGTAGATGAAACTGCCTGGGTTATTTTGTTTCGTATAAGTTATATTTTAAAACAGCCAGTCATTGTAGCCTACCACTCGTGGAATATGGAATTTCAAAGAGATGATGGAGTGATTTGACTCAGTCAAATCACTCCATCATCTCAAAAAAGAAGTGACATCAGGCATTGGCAGCGCGAGATGTGCAGAACAAGTTAAACTTCTAGCTCAGTAACATCAACACCTAAGAAAGAAGGTAAGAAAAATTTTCGGAAAACTTTGATTTGCAAGGCAAGCAGGCAAGTGTTGGGCTTGTTACAGTAGCCTATATAGCCTTCAATGCGGTGAAATTTCGGAATTAATAGGCTCGAGTCTGCGTTTCCTTAAAAGGCTATCTTTCATTTTGCAAAACAAACAACACAGTAGGCTATATTACCATATTAAAATGGTGTACCAAATTGCGTTTTATTACAATGATAAAAAAGTGTAGGCCTACTAGCCTATGGTAAGGTCAGGTTTGCCGATGTGCTTGGCTATTTTAAAGTTTCTCCCTGTGCATCGATCGGAGACAGACGTCACTTCACTGATAATATTCTGGGGATAGGCTACAACATAGCCAATAGGCTTTCATACTAGGGACTTTATCCTTTAAATATCTTTGCGGCATTGGATCAGTCTCCTTTCAAGAACAGGCAAGAACTTTCTAGCCTCGCGTCAGCAGCGCATATACCTAAAAACAACAGGCAGATGGCGGGCGGGTGCGGTTTTGAAAATTGGTAAAAAAAATTGTTGCGGATGGATGGCGGGCGGATCAAGCGTTTTGTGATGCGGTTGCGGATGAAATAATAGCCCATCCGCGCATCTCTAGTCCACACGAAACCAAAACGAAGCCGGATAGATTTGAAACCACCTCCGAGGGTGGTTTCAGAAGTTTGCGGTTTCGGTCAGCGGATTCGCCGGCTTCGTGTGGACGGAAGGCCGAACCGTACAAGACCTTTGCGGTTTCGCTATGAAATCGGCTTCGTGTGGACGGGGCCTTAGAGAGTCCCGTGCGGCCGCAGCATGTTCCACACATGCGGTCCTCTACTTAATATGTCCGTATGGAAACTCGTTCGGTACGCCTCCGCACCGAACCGAGCACCCTGTACCGAAACTGTTCAATACAAATACATGTACTGTTACACCCCTAGTACTTAGTTGTGTAGCATCTTATCCTAGCTCTCTTTGTTGCATACAGGCAATGGGTTAACCTAGTGATTTGAGTGATGTTCATAGAACATCTTTACTGTACCGACAGCGATATATTGTTTCACAAATGTAGCCTACTTATTGTAAGTCGCTTTGGATAAAAGCGTCTGCTAAATGCCAGAGATGTAAATGAAATGTAAATGTGGCCTATAAGCCGGGGCTCATTGAATCTCGTTTTTCTCTACAAGTATGGGTCAAAATGTATGAACACCTGCTAAAAAGAAATTCAGCCCCCCCCCGCAGAATTATTTTGCGCCGCTACGACCTAGTCGCTGAGCCGTAACAGGGCAGTTTGTCCCGCTGGCAGGTGGATGCGGTCCGCCTGATAGCGGAAGGGAAGGCTCCGAGGATCACCCAGCCCACAGAGGGCGCCACCTACGAGTGCATCCAAAAGAAGGACAACTCGCAGGTAACCCAACACTGGAGGAGTGAAAACGCCAATACAGCGTTAAAATTAGATAGACACACATCATGAATCATGAACCCTTGAGAAGCTTATCTTTAGTTTTTCTGTTCTTTGCATTCAACCACTGCCCGGCCAGACAAAGCTCCACACATCCACACACACCTTGCCTAGACTATTATGGTCACGATCATATAAGTCATGTTTAAAGCAAAACCAACAAACCAAAGATCATTTGATACACGTTGGTGATATTATGGATGCCCTCTCCAAAAAATACTTTGATGAAATTCCATGTTTGTGATCCCCCCGGCTAGGACTACCCCCTAAGTTTGAATGAAATCTGCACCCTTGTGTGCAGAGAATACAATGTAGCTGTATGGCTATGGAGGTAGATTTGTGTCTTTATTATGCAATCAAAAATAATAGATTTGAGAGCAAAACTATCGACACTGCAATCAAAAAATGTTTTATTGCAAGATAAATTAATGTGATTAAAAAAATATTAATGGGAATCCAGAAGTTTTGTTTGCAAACCCAAAAGTTTTGTTTGCAAATCCAAAAGTTTTGTTTGCGAATCCAAAAGTTTTGTTTGCGAATCAAAAAGCTTTGTTTGCGAATCCTAAAGTTTAGCTTGCGAATCCAAAAGCTTTGCTTGCTGTTGAGCTGAATCTCGTGGGCGGGACCTACACCGAAAGATGTAAGACACGTCTCTATTGGCCAGTCTCGATCGGAGTGACAGCTTGGCAACATCCGAAAAGCCGCTGCCCCCCGACCGCCTCCAGAAGCAGATTGTCGGCCTGACGGACAGGGTGTTCGTTTGTGCCTCTCAATCCGCGGCGGCGGTCAACAACATCGCCCTGCTCTCCTCTGCCATGGTCTCCTTGTCGGCTGACAGGGAGGCCTACGGGATATTCAGGGCGCGCAAGCGCGCGCACGGGACAAGCTCATAAGGCGAAGCCTAGACGGCGTAGCCTGCATGAAATAGAACTCCCTCTCTCGTTACTAACTGTGGATGTTGCCAAGCTGTCACTCCGATCGAGACTGGCCAATAGAGACGTGTCTTACATCTTTCGGCGTAGGTCCCGCCCACGAGATTCAGCTCAACGGCAAGCAAAGCTTTTGGATTCGCAAGCAAAACTTCAGGATTCGCAAGCAAAGCTTTTTGATTCGCAAACAAAACTTTTGGATTCGCAAACAAAACTTTTGGATTTGCAAACAAAACTTTTGGGTTTGCAAACAAAACTTTTGGATTCCCATTAATATTTTTTTTATCACATTAATTTATCTTGCAATAAAACATTTTTTGATTGCAGTGTCGATAGTTTTGCTCTCAAATCAATTTTTTGATTGCAGTGTGGAAAGTTTTGCTCTCAAACCTATTTTTTGATTGCAGTGTGGAAAGTTTTGCTCTCAAACCTATTTTTGATTGCATAATAAAGACACAAATCTACCTCCATATATGGCTGGTGTTCGAGATACAGCACAGAGCTTCTTACCGCGGAGAACGCACGTCGGCTTCGGGGAAGAACAAAGGCGGCGGCCTCTGTGTTTACATAAACAGAAGGTTTTCGGACTTTCAGGTGGTGGAGAAACATTGTTCAGTGCAGACCATTTTATATACCGAGGGACTTCAGTGCACGACGCTGAAGTTGGCATCCGATTCGCAGCGTCCGATTCGGCAATTGCTGGTCCACCTTAAAACGGTCGTGATAATCTTCAAATCGGTCCTGATTGAAAACCACTACACCTAGACTCTTCATATCTGGACTAAATTATCACAGTGAGGCTATACATTATGTAAAACATAGGTTCCGATTTGTGAAACCTTTACCCTAATTGTGAAAATGCAATAAAGGCACATATTAATGCTTTTTAGGGGTCCAGACCGCATTAGAACTGATCCTGATTGAAAACCACTACACCTAGACTCTTCAAATCTGGACTAAATTATCACAGTGAGGCTATACATTATGTAAAACATAGTTTCAGATTTGTGAAACCTTTACCCTATTTGTGAAAATGCAATACAGGCTCATTTTAATGCTTTTTAGGGGCCTGACTGCATTAGAACTGATCCTTATTGAAAACCACTACACCTAGACTCTTCAAATCTGGACTAAATGATCACAGTGAGGCTATACATTATGTAAAACATAGTTTCAGATTTGTGAAACCTTTTTTTTCTTTTTGCATTTTCACAAATAGAAAAAAGGTTTCACAAATCTGAAACTATGTTTTCATAATGTATAGCCTCACTGTGATCATTTAGTCCAGATTTGAAGAGTCTAGGTGTAGTGGTTTTCAATCAGGACCCGTTCTAATGCAGTCTGGACCCTTAAAAAGTATTAAAATGAGCCTGTATTGCATTTTCACAAATGGGGTAAAGGTTTCACAAATCTGAAACTATGTTTTATATAATGTATAGCCTCACTGTAATCATTTAGTCCAGATTTGAAGAGTCTAGGTTTAGTGGTTTTAAATCAGGTTCAGTTCTAATGCAGTCAGGCCCCTAAAAAGCATTAAAATGAGCCTGTATTGCATTTTCACAAATAGAAAAAAGGTTTCACAAATCTGAAACTATGTTTTACATAATGTATAGCCTCACTGTGATAATTTAGTCCAGATATGAAGAGTCTAGGTGTAGTGGTTTTCAATCAGGACCAGTTCTAATGCAGTCTGGACCCCTAAAAAGCATTAAAATGAGCCTTTATTGCGTTTTTCACAAATAGGGTAAAGGTTTCACAAATCTGAAACTATGTTTTATATAATGTATAGCCTCACTGTGATAATTTAGTCCAGATTTGAAGAGTCTAGGTGTAGTGGTTTTCAATAAGGATCAGTTCTAATGCGGTCTGGACCCCTAAAAAGCATTAAAATGTGCCTTTATTGCATTTTCACAAATAGGGTAAAGGTTTCACAAATCTGAAACTATGTTTTACATAATGTATAGCCTCACTGTGATAATTTAGTCCAGATTTGAAGAGTCTAGGTGTAGTGGTTTTCAATCAGGACCGATCTGAAGATTATCACGACCGTTTTAAGGTGGACCAGCAATTGCCGAATCGGACGCTGCGAATCGGATGCGAACTTCAGCGTCGTCTTCAGTGCCGTGTTTATTCTGGCTGTTTACATCGCGCCGCGGGCGGACCGGACTGCAGCGCTCGGACTACTGCAAGACACCATCAGCAAACACGTGACTACATACCCGGACACTGTTTGTTGTGGCAGGGGATTTTAACCACTGCAACCTTCGGACTGTCCTCCCCAAGTACCACCAGCACGTGAGCTTCCCGACGAGGGAAAACAACATTCTGGACCACATCTACAGCAACGTGAAGGGCGCCTACAAGGCTGCCCCCCGCCCCCACTTCGGACAGTCCGACCACATCTCTGTGTTCCTCTACCCATCTTACAGGCAGCTCCTCAAACAGGCCCCTCCAGTAATTAAAATTGTTAAAGTATGGAACGAAGAGACTGATCCTGTGCTGCAGGACTGCTTTAACAGTACTGACTGGGATGTGTTTAAGACTGCTGCTGTGAGAGAGGACTGTACTGTGGACTTGGAGGAATATGCTACATGCTATAACTTGCTACATCAGCACATGCATAGACAACATTGTCCCCACCAAGTGCTGCAAAACATACCCAAACCAAAAAACCTGGATTAACTGTGATGTACGGTCCATGCTGCGTGCCCGCTCCACTGCATTTGCCTCTGGTGACACTGAAGGCTACAAAAAGGCCAGATATGACCTACGTAGATCCATCCGAGAAGCCAAGAGACGGGACAGAGTGAAGCTTGAGGGATACTACACCACCGCGGATCCACGGCGCATGTGGCAGGGCCTGCAACACATCACAGACTACCAGCAGCGGAGCAGGGGGGTCACAACCAGCCAAAGCAAACTGCCAGATGACCTGAATGAGTTCAACGCTCGCTTCGACGACCTCAACACCAACAGAGGGATTCTACCAACCGGTGACATCAGCTGAGGTGTGCAGGGCGCTCCCGGGCCGTGCACTGAGGGTCTGTTCAGCGGAGCTGGCTGAGGTGCTAACAGATATTTACAATCTGTTCCTCTCACAATCTTCTGTTCCCACCTGCTTCAAGACCACCACCATTGTGCCCCTCCCTAAGAAAAACACCATAACCTGCTTAAATGACTAACTACCGCCCCATCACACTCAGTGTTTTGAGAGGATAATCATGTCCCACATTAAAAAGACCATCCCGGACACCCTGGATCCCCTACAATTTGAGTACCGTCAGAACCGGTCCACTGACGACGCAGTAACACCGCCATCCACACAGCTCTCACCCATCTAGAGAACAAGGACACGTGTGTTCGAATGCTGTTTATCGACTACAGCTCAGCATTCAACACAGTCCTCCCAACCGGACTGGCTGAGAAGCTCCTCATCCTCGGACTGACACCTTCCCTCTGCAGCTGGGTTCTGGATTTCCTCACAGACAGACCCCAGACAGTCAGAGTTGGTACCCGGACATCAGGCCCAAGGACGGTGAGCACAGGGACCCCCCAGGGCTGTGTGCTGAGTCCTCTGCTGTACACCCTCTTCACCTACGACTGTGCCTCCACCCAGCGCAACACCACCATCATCAAGTTTGCGGATGACACAACAGTCATCGGACTGATCACTGGTGGGGTGGAGACAGACTACAGGGAGGAGGTGGCTCAGCTGGTGTCCTGGTGCCACACAAATAATCTCTCCTTAAACACTGAGAAGACTAAGGAGTTGATTATCGACCCGAGGAAGAGGAGAGACCAGCACAGTCCATTGCACATCGTCGAGACTCGGGTAGAGTGGGTGAAAACCTTTTCAATTCCTCGGCACCCACATCAGCGAGGACCTCTCCTGGTCTCACAACACCCAGCACATTGCCAAGAAGTCTCAGCAGCAGCTTAAGAAAGCTGAGGAAATTTGGACTGTCCACCAAACTCCTCAGCAACTTCTTCAGGTGTACAGTGGAGAGCCTCCTGCCCAACTCCATCACAGTGTGGTTTGGGAACTGTACAGGAAAGGAAGGCTCTCCAACGTAGGATTAAAACTGCACAATACATCTGTGGAGCAGCCTTCCCATCACTTCAGGATATTTAATAATAATAATAATACATTTAATTTAGAGGCGCCATTCAAGACACCCAAGGTCACCTTACAGAGCATATGGTCATCATAAATCGTTTAAAAAAAAACAAGACATTGTGGCAAAAATAAAAAAATAAATAAACATAAAAAATAAAAAATAAATAAAACAAAAACAAGACAAAACAAAACAAACAAACATTCAAAACAGTGATCAGTTAGACATTGTGTGCGAGTTTGAACAGGTGAGTTGTGACTTGAAGGTTGTAATGGTCTCTGATAGGTTTATGTGTGGGGGGAGGGAGTTCCAGAGCCTGGGTGCTGAACAGCTGAATGACCGGGCACCCATTGTAGTGAGTCGTGATGTGGGGATACATAGTAGTCCAGCAGAGGTTGAGCGGAGGGAGCGGGAGGGAGTGTATTCTTGGAGGAGGTCGCAGAGGTAACTGGGGGCTAGATTGTGGAGAGCTTTGTAGGTGACACTCATTTACATTTACACATCATAGATACATTTACAACACTCACAAAGGTCACAAAGAGGGCACACAGCATCACCAAGGACACTACATACCCCCAACACACACTGTTCACACTGCTACCATCTGGCAGACGCTATAGGAGCGTGAAAGCCAGAACAACCAGACTTAAGAACAGTTTTTATCCACAGGCTGCTGAATGACTATCAAACACTGATGACAACTTTGTATTTGCACTATATTCAATACTGTGAACTATATTTATTTTCAACTGTGAACTACATTTGCATTATGTACTATCTAAGAATAATATTCAATATCCAATGTATATATTCAAACTTCTTATATTTCAATTTCTTTCAGTGCCTTGTGCTGTATGCAAACAATGCACATGCTAAACAGCACCTTATATTTAACTGTTGTTGTTTTAACTTAATTCTGCTCTTTGTACAGATTTACTTTATTTTAAGTACATTTTTTGTGAAGGGAACTTGCAAATTAAGAATTTCATTGCCCGGTGCAAACTATGTTTCCATTGTGTATATGACAATAAACATGATGTATCTTGTATCTTACGTTGAGAATAATACGGGCAGGCAACGCTGCCATTTGTTTGACTTTCAAGTTCCCATTGAATAAGACTGATGGCTGACTGACCACTTGACACTGGTTTGTCTTGTATTAGATCGACTGGAACCAGCCGGCGGAGGCGGTCCATAACTGGATCAGAGGAAATGACAAGGTCCCTGGGGCCTGGGCCACGGTGGACGGACAGGTGGGGAGAGCAGCGTTCTCACCAGATGTTTTGTTCCATATAAACCTAACCCTAACCCTCACTAGATGGTATAGTCAATTTATTCAATTGTTAGGACAAATGACATAGAAGGAAGTCTCATTGGAAACAAAAGCTAACTCTTTGGTTCTCCTGCCACTAGAGAGTAACGTTCTTCGGTTCCTCTCTGGTGGCCAGCGGTGCGTTGCCCAAGGGACAGCCTCTGGAGATAGAGGGGGCTAGTCGCCCGGGCATCGTCACCAAGGCAGGCCTGATGCTCTTTGGCAACGATGGGAAGGCTGTAAGTCACACACACAACGCATATGCACACGTATTGTGCACTCATGCACACACACTCAAGCACACACCCATTTGACGTGTGATCAATCTGTTTCCATAGCTACTACTGTACACATTACATTGACTCCGCTTTGAAAGGTTTGGGCCTTTGCTATGAAAGGTATTGGGGGCCAGTATTGGCGGGGGTCATATTGGGGCCAGTGATGAACCACTCCCGGCAATGTTACTGATTTCCTTCACAAGACAGCCACACCGGCACTGATCTGGTCAAATTGCCAGTGCAGATTTCAAAGAATTACAAGCCCTGTTCCAACTCACACCAAGCAGGAGATGTTCTGTGAGTTTTCTGGGTAAGGGGGCTCATGTCTGTCTCTCCTCTCTCCCTGCAGCTGCTGGTGAAGAACCTTCAGATGGCGGAGGGGAAGATGATCCCGGCGGGGCAGTACTTCAGCTCAGGGAGCAGCGCTGCTGTGGAGCTCACTGTGGAGGAGCGGGCCTTCGCGCTGCAGATGAGGGTAGGCCACTGTCGTCTCCTCCTGGTCGTCAGAGGGGTCCGCAGTGTGCCCTGATTTACAACAGAGCCGTATTTGAAAAGATTTGTTTGGAGATGTGAACATGTTCAAACTGTGAGAATGTTAGGGCATTGGCCTGATCAGAGATGTACTCTTCATTTCAACAGCGTGAATGTAGTGCAGTTCATACGTGTGTACGTAAATACGTACGCATGTGCATACAGACAGACGGAAATACATACATACAGTTTGTTAGGTTTAGACAGTTTGTGTCATTATGACCAGAAAATGTATTTAAGAAATTAGTATTTCTTCAGCTTCTGGTGTTGCATGTGCAAATAAAGTAGTTTGTAAAATAAGTAAGACTTTATGAGAACAATGCTACATAATGCTATATTTTTCTTATCGGCAGGCTGTGTGGCAGAGCATCCTGACCAACGTGGCTGAGATCCAGGACTCCACGGACTTCTTCAAGTCCGGGGCGGCGTCCATGGATGTTGTCAGGTTACCGTGGGAGGGCAGGGAGGTTGCGGTCACGTTGAGCCTGGAACTCACCGAGAGGCCATGCTAACCTTCCAGAGAGGTTGTGTGTATCTGTGATCAGGCGTGAGAAGCTAACGCAGACAGCCGTCCTCCCCTGGGGCTGATGACGTCTGCTCCTCTAGTGTCCCTCCTATCCTAAAGGGAACTACAACCCAAACACTGATGTGTTGGCTGAGATCATCATCCAACAGTTGGCAGCGTCCCACAATAAGCAATTATCGCCAGTATAGGAACCGGTTGTACTTAAGAAATAAGACCTTCTCCGACCTTTGATTTGCTTAGAACCGCCAGTGGGATGATTTTATTTAATTAGCTAGCTCACGTTTAGTTATGGTTATCAGAAGCATTAGTTTAGGACTGTCTCCCCCCACAGAGCGCTCCACAGCTCTCGTTCAATGCACAAGCTTGAGCTGGCTCAGTTAATTGACCAGCCACAACTCAGTAATGAAGAGGCATTTCAGATTCTTCCACTTAGTCCATTTAACTTTATGTCTCAACAATAATCGAAATATATAATGTTTAATAAATTCAACCTTGAACTCGGCTCCTAGGCTGGTGGAGGAGGTGAAGCTCCGTGCAGCGGGCTGCCATCTGCAGAATGAGGACGTCTACATGAACACCTCCTTCCAGGAGTTCATACAGATGTGCGTGAGGAAGCTGCGGGGGGAGGACGGAGAGGAGGAGCTGCAGGTGGACTACGTGAGTCTCTCCTCTGTCACCTTCGTCGGCTCTGTCTTTTCTTTGTGTCACCCGTGAGTCTCTCCTCCATCACCTCCGTCTTTAGGTTAGCTTCACGGTGGCTAGCTTCCTTGCACGGCTGATTTCTGTGAAAGCTAAGCAGGACTGGTCCTGGTCCATTCTAGATGGGAGACCACAAGGGGCTGGTAGAGGTCTCTGAAGGCCCGTAGGTGGCGCTCTTTCCTTTGTCCTTTAGAGAGCCGAGCCACGCCCATCGCATGCGATACGCCTGGACCTAAGAAACCAAAGAAAATGGAAATCGCTATGTGGTAGTAACGCCTCCCCCGAACTGCTGGGCCGAAATTAAGAACCCAATGGGGTATTGTAACCACTTGTTAACTAATTTGTGGGCGTGGATGAAGGATTTGAACATCTTTCCTCACCCTCCCTCGTCCGTTCCTCCCACCCTCCCTCCCTCTCTCCCTCGCCCCTTCTTCCTCCCTCCCTCCCTCCCTCTTTCCTCCCTCGTCCCTCCCTCCCTCTTTCCTCCCTCGTCCCTCCCTCCCTTCTAGCTCCCTCTCTCCCTTCTTTCTACTTCCCTTCCTCCCTCACTTCCTTCTCCCTCCCTCGTCCCTCCCTCTCTCCCTTCCTCCCTCGCCCCCTCCACCCACTGGTCTTGGCGCACCCTGTCTCTGATCTAAACTGTTGTGTTCTGACCTCAGGTGGAGAAAGAGGTGAACAACATGACGGTCAGGATGCCCCACCAGCTCTTCATCAACGGAGAGTTTGTGGATGCCGAGGGAGGAAAGACCTACAAAACCATCAACCCAACCGACGGCACGGTAGGCGGGGAGGGTCACACTAAGGGACCCCGCAGGTCATGGTCTCAGGACCATAGAGGTCATGGTGCCAGGACCCTAGAGGTCATGGTGTAAGGACCTGCAGGTCATGGTCTCAGGTCCCTAGATGTCATGGTGCCAGGACCCTAGAGGTCATGGTGTACGGACCCTGGAGGTCATGTTGTTAGGACCCTGGAGGTCATGGTGTCGGGACCCTGGAGGTCATGGTGTCAGGACCCTGGAGGCCACGGTGTCAGGGACCCTGGAGGTCACAGTGTTGTGACCGTACCATGCTACATCTACCAGGGTTATGGGGCAGAAAGCTCTGATCCCGTGGTCTGAGTCAAGCTGTAGGCATCCCTGGCAGAGATGAATAGCCTCTACCTTTCATTCATGTCCCGTATCTGATCGATCATGTCAACCTCTACAGCGATGGATTTTAACCTTTAGTGAAGCTTAATCCCTCACCCGTTTGACACATGCTACGCCATATAAAATGTGCATGCTAAGATTTAACACACCAGACTCGAGCTGAGGGTCTTCCAGTGTTATTAACCGTATCAAAACCAAAAGGACGCGAGTCTTAGGCTTGACCCCCGATAAAGGCTGCTCAATAAATCATTATAATTATTTGATTCAAATAATTAACGTTTGCTGCTTTAGTTGTTATTATTATTATTATTATTATGTGTACCCTTGAGATTAAGCTCTCATTTCCTCTCATCTCACATATCAAATATTATATCTCATATAAACTGATGCCCTCAGTGTTGTCCTCATGACCGTGAGTCTGAGGTTCAGAGGATGAGGTGTTCCTCCTCCCTCCGTCTCCCCAGGCCATCTGCGAGGTGTCTCTGGCCCAGGTGGGGGATGTGGACCGGGCCGTGGCGGCCGCCAAGGAGGCCTTCGAGGAGGGGGAATGGGGCCGGATGAACCCCCGGGACCGAGGCAGGCTTCTCTACAGGTCAGAACCACTATGACCTCTGAACAGGAACCACAATGACCGACTCTGACCAATGAACAGAAGGCCATCATCACTGTTTTTTTTTTTATTAATATGATTCATTGCGGGCCAACATTAAGTATTCCAGAAGGGCAGACAACAGACAGGGTTTATTGCTTCACTTTTTAAGTTTAAAATGTGTTATTATACTTGTTGAAAATATTTGTATGTATACACACAAACCTCCATATGTACCCACCTCCACCCTCACACCCTGCCCCCCCTTCCCAGGCTGGCGGACCTGATGGAGCAGCACCAGGAGGAGCTGGCCACCATAGAGACCATGGACTCCGGGGCCGTCTACACGCTGGCCCTCAAGACCCACGTGGGCATGTCCATCCAGACCTTCCGCTACTTCGCCGGCTGGTGCGACAAGATACATGTAAGGAACTTATTCTATATATATATATAATCAAAATTAGTCAGTTATTTTATAAATATTATGTGTTATGCATTAGGTTGTCTGCCTTGGATGTGCATAGTGAGTTTGAAGTCAACTTTTTTTAAAGCCAGAGCTTCCAGATCCAGATGCTAGGGATGAAACAGTGCCTGCTCGTAGCAGAGCCTCCCCGCACACACAGCGTCTCTCTATTGGTCACTGAACATACTACTGTCCCTCGCTTCCACCACCAGAAAACACTCAGTGTGTTTACATGACACTCAAGAAAATCAAATTATTAGCTTAGTCCGACTATGATTGGATTTTTTTATTTTTTTTACTATTTCACATTTCTATAAGCAATCATACAAAGAACAAATATACAACAATACAAAACAACATGGCCTATGTTCACTCTGCATTGACCCATTCAATTCAAATCATATTACACATACAGCAGGTACCCAATTCAACTAATTCAAGCCCATATGCAATCACCCATGTATCTTTACACCATCACGTTTTCATCTGGAGAAATTTCCTCCCTGTTGATGTTATTGAGAGTTTATTTCCTTAATCAGTCTCTTTAGCTGCATTATTACAGGTGCCCACTTAACAGTGAAAGCATCAGTCCTGAGTTGGAAACAGTGTCAGGCCTACCCCCATAATTAGCTTGATCTCAAGCTGAATGTCTTTCCAGTCTGGATCCAGTTTGGGGCAATCTCAGATGATTGGATTATTAAGATGCATGTATACACCTTAATCGGATCGGGTTACTCATAGTCAGAGGCGGACAGAGTACACAGCTTCCTTACTTGAGTAAAAGTACAGATACCCCTTGCTAAATTTTACTCAAGTACAAGTAAAAGTACTACAGTCAGATGTCTACTTAAGTAAAAGTACTGAAGTACTTGTTTTTAAAAGTACTTGAGTATCAAGAGTACAAGAGTATGTTTTCTAAATATTGCATTACTACTGCCACAGTGCTTACATTTATGTATAGAAAAGTCCTACATGGAGTTATGAAAAATGTTAACACCTTGGAGAATGTAAAAGGAATTTAAAGTAAAATCAAGTAATTTTCATCTTTTTACCATGGCAATAGCACAATAGTATACAGTATAACAGTATACTCAAGAACATAAAAACAATTGCTCAGCTTACATAAACATGCAATATCAGAAAAGAAAATTCAGCTAACAATTCTATGTATGTGTGAGTTTCTCCGTTTTTTTATCAATCAAATCAACAATCGTCTCTCATCTAATTCTGACCATGGAGTTGGCTTCGGCGGAAAGCGAAGGTGATTGCTGATAGGCTGAAGGCTGTCCTAATCAGTTTGAGAGGGAATCACGTTTGAGAGGGAAACAATAAATTGAGGGTTTCCGTGATTTTTCTTTTCTCCTTTTATTTTTCAGAAGGAGTAATGGGTACTCACGGTTATGGATAGAAATGTAACGGAGTAAAGAGTACAATATTTGCCTCTCAAATGTACTTGAGTAAAGTCATGAGTACTCCCAAAAAATGATACTCGAGTAAAGTACAGATCCCTCAAAATTGTACTTAAGTACTGTACTCAAGTAAATGTACTGTTACTGTCCGGCTCTGCTCATAGTCGGATTAAGACCCCTAGATTATTCGATTGATAGTCGCATTAAGCGTGCATGTATACGTTCAATTTGATTGGAATCGGATCTTGCATTCTGCACATGCTCGAGATCTTTTCCCGGGGTTGTGAGCTGGAAGTATAAGGAGGCGATTGTCGTGTTATTGTCACCGTCGGAAAACGAGAAACGGCAATTTATTTAAAAAGGTGGCGAATGGAGGAAGCTGATGTCGTGCCAATGTAGATACCCCCTATAAGAAGTGTATCATCATCAACATGCATTCAGTACACGCTACGCTTCTGTTACGAGAGTAGCGTATGTGTGTGCGTGAGAATGGCAGTGTGTGTTTGAGTGACCTCAGTGAGTGAGTGGACGAGCGAGGAGAGCGAGCGGTAGAGTGTAGTGTAAAGTTAGTGGAACTATGAATAAAGTATCCAGCTTTTCAAGAATCGGTGGCCGCTTCATTCTGACCTATAAGCAGACCCACTGCCGGTCAAAGTGAAGGGTGTTACCCCCGAGAGAACATCGGCCCTGGAGGGAACGTCTCTCCTGTGCTCCTCAACTACGGTCTGGGAGCCGACAGCAGGAAAGGTGTAACACTTCGATTAAACCCAAGGCTGAATTAAAAGTACATGTTTTTCTAAATGTTGGTCATCAACTTTACGTTTTTTCTTCCCACGTTCTTAAGGGAGGGCGCACTCACAATAGGCTATCTGTACCGTGCCCAAGTACTTTTTCCCCCTAAGCCGACACGCGCACAAGAACGGATACGCAACCTGAGCTGGATGACGTTTAGTCCATGCGAAACGTGCTCAGGCCCATTTGAGATTGCCTAGTGTGAGCACAGGCCAGCGGCACAGTGGGGTGGGGGGAATCATACTTAGCACCATAGCACTGTGATCCCGCCCCTCTCTGCCCAGTGGCCAACCATGAGGTCAGTTAGATAACAGCCAAAGAGGAAGACACCGTCACACTGGCACCCCGATGCAGATGGCCTCTGTGATGGGCGGGCCCAAGAATCACTCAGGATGGAGACAAAAATACAAGCAGTACTTTAATGTTTCAACAATACGGGACGAGATGAAGCAGAGGCCTTTTACCTTTCCCATGAAGTCTCCAACAGCAGCATGAAGTCCCCAACAGCAGCAGCACCTGGGGATTCCCCTGGGGATTCCCCTAGACCAGCAGGCCTGTAGGTATCTCCGTTCTGCACCGTAGATGGGCACAGTCAACCCAATGTCAATCAGGTCAAAGTTCAGCTGCTGGTCTCGCTGGTGGACCAACAGGATGAGGTCACCTCTTAAGTCAGCCTGGAGGATCCCTGTTGCTTTCAACGCCTGGAATGAGACTGACATCTGTGGTTACAGAAACAGAAAGAAGGGTCATTGTTTTCCATGCTGGTATTTAATATCTGACATATTTCTCCAACTTCAATCAGCGCTTACACACATTATTAGAGACCGAGTGGACCTGATGAGTAGTGGCACTGATTCCCAAAAGGCTCAGAGGTCGTAGGTTTGCATTCCAATAATCACAAAGTCCTGCATCTGTAAGACAAACAGGACCCTGTGCTCAAACCAGCGCGGGTGTGTAGGACGGTCCTGGTCCAAGTCCTGGATGAGATCGGTATCCCAATCTGTACATGGACTGACAGATAAATTGGGCTATTCGAAATACTAGAGTTTCCACCTCTAATTTTAATTAAACCCATAGCAATAATGTGGAAACCCCAGTCGATAATGTAACACATTTCTGACATTTCAAGCATAATAATTTCCTCCTTACGTATATGAAGCAAGCATAATAATCTTTTCTGAGTTTTCAAAAAGAATTGCCGCAATCTGTGTATCAGGAGATTCTATCCTGAGGGTGATTCACACATAATGCTTTATATGTGGAAATTTATGTCGTTTAGACATCAGTAGAATCGACGGGGGGTTTGGGGGGTGGGCTTGCAAGGGACGTCATTGACATAGGGTCCAAGTTCACAAGAGGCGGGATAAATGTGGCCGCTGTCACTGTAGTTTGTTTGACCATAGACAAAATGGAGGCAGAACGGGCAGAACTACTCGTGATCATCTTAAAGGTTGCTAAAATGATGCTTCATATATTCTGTTGCATCCACAAAATCCGAAGCATCGTTCGATGAAAGATTGGAGTCATGAGTTAGAGACAAATAGAAGAAACGACGAAGAAGAAAAGCGTTGCAAACGTTACCAAAGTATTTTTTTTGCTTCATTTCATATATAACTAACACCTGGACAAATATAGTTGATTTCTGTGTTTAACTGAGAAAACAGTGTAACGTGGAAGGAAGGGACCGTATAATGTTCAGCTGACATTTTCTATACACGTGCAGCTTTGAACTATTTTATTGTAATTTATTGTAGGACGTGTACTTTTAGGGTTATGATAAGACCTATCTTTTAGCGTTCACCACAAATGACTCTTGACAGTGCCAACATTTAAATATGTTTTAACCATTCAGCGAACAAAAGGCAACCGGCTGATTATCATTTAGGGGGCCACTCAATGACATGCAGAAGCATCATTAACACGCCCACTGAAGTTTCTACTCATTTATATTTCCTACGGAGAAAAAACTACCTCAGGGGTAGTATTATTCAGGAGATTTTCAGCGTACAAATGTCAGGATATGTTGTTGACACATACGGCCCATCGGGAGAATATCAGGACTTACACGTGTGTCTGAAAGCAGCTAGTGTGTGAGCATTTGATTAAATTATAAAATGAGTCAATTTATGGTTAACAGGGTTAATTGTTCAATGGAAAGTGTAGTATACTATGCATGCAAATCAATTATTAAATAGCTTTTATTGTTATTCAGGGCTGAAAAGTGCATTGACATTTTAAAATGCATGGCAACTATGGTAAGTTAAAAATAATAATCATCCTGTCCTAGCCAAGACAGCAGCAGTAGCCTACAGTCTCACATAGCATACACACAAAACATAAGAAAAATAAAACAACTGAAACAGTCCGCAGGGGAGAGGGACGATATCAATATCGCAAGACATTTCAGGAGGCTCAAGGAGGAGGGTAATATTACATTTGAGCAACAAAGTGTAGTCCTGTGGTGGACTCTATAGACATAATTCACCATACTGTGTTATTGACATTATTCGTTCTGTTATAAGGATGTCTCTTTAAGATCATGTTTGAATTTAGGCGCGATGTTTGAATTTAACGTTCTTTATATCACAAAATTAACAACTTGCCGTTGCTTGTCAACTGAGAAATTGTCTCTTCACTTCTTTTATCGCAATTTCTACAGTCTATAGACAGAATGTGTTAAGAGGGAGAGTTTGTCGCGGCGACGCCGTTAAAACAGACAGAAGGGGGGAGGGGGGATATCAATATCGCAAGACCATTGCGGGATGCGGGATCGATCTTGCCGTTGTCTTTCAACGCGTGTGTGTGTATGTTTGCATGAGTGCGTGCAAGTGTTTGGTGTGTGTGTGTATGCGGTGTCCTGCGCTGCCTTTGTCTTGAAACGTGTGTTTGTGTGTGTGTATGTGAGCGCGTGCAGTGTATGTGCACGTTCACGTGTGTGTGTGTGTTTGTGTGCGCGTGTGTGTGAGCTGCAGGCCGCTTGGGGTGCATGTGTGTGTGTGGGGTGTGTAGGCCTATGTGGTGTGCTGCGCTGCCTTGCCTTTGTCTTAGTTAAAACGTCTGCATCAGCGTGCGTCTGTGTGTTGGTGCGTGTGCGTGCGTGCTGTGTGTGTGTGTGTGTGTGTGGGCTGCAGGCTGCTTGGCACATGCGCACTGACCAACTTGAGTAACTGGTGCGACAGGCCTACTATTACATAGTAGTAAGATTTCCATGTTGAGTTAAACAGTACAGGGAGAACTAAAAAGGCAGAACCATACCTACCTCCTCAATCCATGTTCTTAATGATTTTTACAGTCTCTTAAGAGCGGCTAGGGTCTCTTTGGAGATGGCGGCCTCCCGTAAGAGACCTTTGCCACCCTTAAGAGACCGTGGCCTCCCTTAAGACACTGTGGCCTCCCTTGAGACACCGTGGCCTCCCTTAAGACACCGTGGCCTCCCTTAAGACACCGTGGCCTCCCTTAAGAGACCGTGGCCTCCCTTAAGAGACCTTTGCCACCCTTAAGAGACCGTGGCCTCCCTTAAGACACTGTGGCCTCCCTTGAGACACCGTGGCCTCCCTTAAGACACCGTGGTCTCCCTTAAGACACCATGGCCTCCCTTAAGACACCGTGGCCTCCCTTAAGAGACCGTGGCCTCCCTTAAGAGACCGTGGCCTCCCTTAAGACACCGTGGCCGCCCTTAAGACACCGTGGCCGCCCTTAAGAGACTGTAAAAATCATTAAGAACATGGATTGATGAGGTAGGTATGGTTCTGCCTTTTTAGTTAATATTATTATTTCAGACCACGCCCCTCTGTCTGTCCTCCTCTCTCTTTCCCAAAACAACCATTAAAATAAACAGTGGAGATTTAACAACTCTTTACTTAAGGATGTAGAATTTGTGTCCATGTTAAAAGAGAAAACAAGAGTTTATTCAGATAAATCTAACTTCAGTGCCCTCAATGCAAATAGTATTGGAAGCATTTAAGGCTACCTGTAGAGGATGGATTATTAGCTACGCCAAAGCCAAAAAGAAAAGAATGGTGATGAAAAAAACAGTTTAATTTTAGAGACTAAGACTTTAGAATCACAGCATATGCGGGATCCTAAGAATAAAAAAATTAAAAATAAAATGATGGCAGAATTACAATCAATCATACATGAGGAGACAGCATTTGCGGTGTTTAGACTTCGTCGAAAATACTTTGAAAGTGGTGACAAAGCAGGCAAAATGCTAGCCTTATGGTTAAAACAATTACAAAATCGGCATTCAATTTCACATATATGTAAAAGCACTGGTGAGGTAATTTACGAACAAACACAAATCAATACAGCGTTCAGAGAATATTATTCAAAACTTTATCAGACAGAAGGTTCCATAGACGAGAGATGGAATCTTTGTTTCACGATATCTCCCGTCAAACTTTAAAAGAAGAGGAGAGAGAAAGTTTAGAGGCTCCTGTTACAGAAAGGGAAATATTCTCAGCATTGAAAGCTTTTCCATCTGGGAAAGCACCAGGCAATGACTGCTTTACCATAGAGCTTTATAAATGCCTCCAACATAACTTATCTCTGCTTCTTACTTTACTATTCAACAATTTATTAACTAACCACTCAATGACACCGACTATGTGCCAAGCAACTATCTCGCTGTTACCTAAGCCCGGTAAGGATCATTCTCAAATGACCAATGTCCGCCCTATAATTATGCTAAATAACGATTATAAACTGTTTGCTAAAATTCTTGCCATGCGCATGGAGACCGCCATTTCCTCATTGATCCATCTTGATCAAGTAGTATTTATTAAAGGTCGACTTGCTTCCAACAATATGAGAATACTCTTCCCGGTAATGGCGGCAGCCCGTACTCTACAGCATCCAGCCATAGCCATACCGCTGGATGCTGAGAAAGCCTTTGAAAGGGTAGAGTGGCATTATTTCTTTTGGGGCGGCAGTAGCTCAGGAGGTAGAGCGGGTTGGCTGGTAACCTGAAGGTTGTTGGTTCGATCCCCGGCTCCTCCTAGCTGAGTGTCGAGGTGTCCTTGAGCACCTAACCCTGACTGTTAGCTCCCGACGAGCTGGCTGTCGCCTTGCATGGTTGACCCCCCAGTCGGTGTGTGAATGTGTGCGTGAATGGTGCAATATTGTAAAGGGCTTTGGGTGGCCAATGGTTAGAAAAAGTGCTATATAAATGCAGTCCATATACATTTACGTCATGTCAAAATTTGGTTTTGGACCAGTTATTATTAGCTGGGTGAAGCCCCTCTATAATAACCCTAGTGCTTCAATTAAAACTAATGGAAAAGTAAACCTTTCCAACTCCTAAGATCTACCAAGCCGGGTTGTCCCGCCTCGCCATCACTCGTTATTTTGGCCTCACAACCTTTAGTATGTGCGATCTTGACTTCTTTGCATGTATATAATTGAAATCCATTTTGGGGTTACTTATTTCAAAACGACACATAGTACAGGATTTAGATCTGGACAAAAAACTGAGGGAGATTGCATCAGGGAGGAGAACAGTGTCAAGATTATACGAGTTGTTGACCACTGCATCCTTTGACAGCCTATCTTCTATTCAACACAAATGGGAGCAGGACTTGGGCATACCCCTGAGTAATGCAAAGTAGGATACACTTGCCAAAAACACAACAGCCTTATCCAAATGTGTAAGATATAAAATTCTTACACATTTGCACAGGGCATATATAACACCAAGCAGATTAAAGAAAATGGACAAGTCCCTCTCCCATGTGTGTTGGCATGGTTGCGGAGAGGCAGGAACATTGATACATCTAATGTGGTATTGCCCCAAAGTAAACATAATTCGGAAAGATTTGATCTATAACTTGTCTTATATTCTGAAAGTGAAAATAGCTCTCTGCCCACTAATTTGCCTTTTAGGCAGTAGAGTTGAAAATATCGAGCCAACTCTTACGCAACACATTATAGCTTTAGCCTTTTTGTCGGTTAAACGAATCATTATGATGAATTGGAAAGTACAAAAACCAAATTGCTTCAACACTGACAATTGGTTAAAAGACTTTATGGATCTCCTGTCAAAGGAACATTCAACCTCGTTCCTCAATGATCTTGAACGTGGGGATGAAGGTCCATGGATTTTTATAAGACTTTATACTTTGAGACTGTATTTGAGAAACTGGGCATTTAAATGAATTTATTGAATATTATGGATCTGCCCCCCCCCCCCCCCAATCCCTGTTGCACTGTGTATTGTTTTCTAATGTCCTGTGAGTTTTGTCATCTTGTGATGTATGTATATGAGGTTTGTGATTGTTTTGTTTGATGTTTTGTGTTGTGTTTAAGAAAATAATTAAAAAAGAAAGTGACCCTGGCCACCCTTAAGGGGCCACTCACACTAGGGCTGTGGCCCCGTGCCCGAGCTCATTTGCATACTAAATTCTAGAACATTTGGCTAGTGTGACCACGCCATCCGTATTCCAGCACGGAACAGCCCCTTGGCCACGGCACACTTGGGAGAGGTGTGCCGTGGCCAAAGTACAGATGCTAATGAGATGACGCGCGGATACGCAACGTGAGCTGGATGACGAAATCCTTGCACGACCCTTCTTTCTTTATAGGTCCATGCCCTTCTTTCCCACAACAATCATTTCAAACAATGGCGGCAAGCGGTTCACGAGTGGGTTTACGTTGGTGCGATAGTGAAGTCGAGGGTTTACTGGAAATTTGGGCCGATGACAGCATTCAGTCGCAGCTGGACACCACGCTTGGTGATGACGTATTTATCGTATTACGACGTGATGACGTATGTATGAAGGAGCAATCATGCCCAGGCCACGGCCTTTGGGAGCAGTGTGACCACGGGCCAGCGGGGGGAGTGGGGAGGGGGGAATCGTGCTGAATCCGCAGTCTCTTTAAGAGGCCGCGGTGTCTTTAAGAGGCCAGGGTCTCTTGGCCAGGGTCTCTTTAAGAGGACACGTTCTCTTTAAGAGGACACGGTCTCTTTAAGACCCGGTTGGGTAGTGAGACGAGGTGCCAGCCAGCACGTCCTTCTCCTCTTCCCAGAGGTCAGGATGAGACATCCTTTAGTGGTAGTTTTGACTGGACATTCTGAGGTCATTTGTGAGCTACGGACAGCCACTTTCATCATTACCCAATGAAAAGGTAATTAAAGTGCTCTCCAAGTTTGAGGTCCCTGGGCTGCTCCGAAGTGGTTTTGTAATTGATTTGGATAATGATGGCTTATTTGCATAATGGTGTTTGCTCAGCTATTTTTAATTGTAAACATACCTCAAGGTCAGCCTTCTTATGGATCAAGTGTAGGTTTAATTTATGTTCAATGTTATATGTACCATTGTATGATTTTCTGTAGTTTGGGTTCACGGTTATTATTTTTGCAAGGTTTTTAAAGCTGATTAAATGTATAAAAAAGCTTATACAATGTATTATCTTTAAAATACAACCAAAGAAGTATACAATGTTTGTTCTAGAAATACAGACATGCACTGAAACCATAGAGCAAATAAGTCAGAGGAATAATAATAATGCAAACTAATCCTGATCTTCCATCTGACCTCGTTAACCCTAGCCTTAACCCTAACCTAGTTCAGTAGAGCAGGTGTTCTGAGGGCTCAGAGGTCCTGAGCGGTGTCCCATGCAGCCACGGCCACATCCCCTCACACTGCACTGCTCTCTTGTCTTGCAGGGCAGTACCATCCCCATCAACCAGGCCCGACCCAATCGGAACCTCACCTTCACCAAGAAGGAGCCAATAGGGTGAGGAGATGAGGCTCAGGATGGCTGGAGCACTCACTAAAACAACGGGTACAACCGTTGTTTGCTCTCAATTCAAAGACAGGTTTCAATAGTGAGTTCTCTAGATTGAGTGTAGCGTACACCAGCTCCAGAGGCGGGGTTTACCAAGCTAATCTACATCACACGTTCAACCTTTTTGTTATGACGGAGGAAAATCTCTGCACCACCCTCTAACAATCATTTTTAATGCACGATTTGAGGAGTGTTTCAAAACAATAATAATTGTTTTGAATCAGCTTTAATGTTGAAAAGGACGTCACAGAAGTGAGTAAAGGGTGCCTTTTGAAACTGCCATGACACACAAAGCATGCCGGTGATGTTGTCCATGCTAAGCTAACGATGTCCCCACCTGCCTTTCAGAGTGTGTAGTGATGCTGTCCATGCTAAGCTTACTTTGTCCTCCATGCCTCTCAGCGTGTGCGGCATCGTGATCCCCTGGAACTATCCTCTCATGATGCTGGCCTGGAAGACCGCGGCCTGCCTGGCGGCAGGGAACACCGTGGTCCTCAAACCAGCTCAGGTGTGAAAGTACTTGAACCAGAGACAGTCGGAGAACCAGGAAACAGATGTTAGCCTGATGTTAATACATGGCTAACTATTTTCCTCAGGTCACGCCCCTGACTGCCGTCAAGTTTGCGGAGTTAGCCGCCATGGCGGGAATACCCAAAGGAGTGATCAATATCCTGCCTGGATCAGGTTGGAACACACACACACACACACACACACACACACACACACACACACACACACACACACACACACACACACACACACACACACACACACACACACACACACACACACACACACACACACACACACACACCTAATGCCCTCACATCATGTGTATATTGTTGTCAGTCTAATGAGTTGTGTCATCTGTTAAATCTGTTAAATTAGCTCCATGTCTACCTCCTCGCTCTCCAGGGTCTGTGGTGGGACAGCGTCTCTCGGACCACCCGGACGTACGCAAGCTGGGCTTCACTGGCTCCACAGAGATAGGAAAACACATCATGAAGAGGTGCGTGGTTTCAGCGTGGCTAGCTTCCATTCAAAAGCTTCCCCACTGTAGGAAAACTACATCGTTATGTCCTCATTTCCACTTAATAATGAGTTATGTATTTCAAATAATTTATGTTTAAGCTCTGAATATATATGGGGCAGGAAAGGCTAGCACCTAGGGTGTTGGTCTCTCAGACAAATGGAACTGGGTTCGATACCCGATATCCACATTGTAGCTGTGTGCGTCTGTGTAAACAAGACACCATGACTACCACTGCTGGCTCTTTCACCTGAGTCTCCTTGGAAATTAGGGTTGCAAAGGTGGGGGAAATTTCTTGTAAACTTTCCGGTAAATTACCATGGGATGTTAAGCTTGGGAATTTTGGAAATGAAAATAATGGGAATGAATGGGATTTAACTAGGAATTTGGGGTAATTTAATCTAACTATATCATATCCAATCCAAGCATATATATATATGTTATAGTAAGTAGATACGCCATGCAAAATAACACTATAAAAAACCTTTAAAAGACTACTGAAAAAAGACTTGAAAAACATAATTTTAGCAGATTTATTTGTAAGTAGAACTTTCAAAAGTTCTAATTATTTCATTCTTTCATTGAAGAACAAAAACATGAATTTTGAGTTAAATATGCTCTGGGCTCAAAAGTGTGGTCCAGGGTTCTAGGAGTCATCAGTGCACATGTGATGGAGGAATACAGAGTGCATGTAGGGGGCGTGGTCTCAATAGCCCTGCAGCAGGCAGTGTGCTAGCGTATTGAGGAACAGCATAGATATTCAAGTTTACTTGCATGAAATCTGGTTGTGTTAGTCAAGATTATGCTAAAATATATTTTACCTAACTATATTTAAGTCCCCTGTTAAGAGCAAACCTTACATTTTGTAAATTCCCGTTTATTCCCTTACATTCCCGTTAATTCCCATGGAAAGTTTCTAACTTTGAAAATTCCTTGAATTTTGCAACCCTAATGGTAATGATGTCCTCCGTCTCCTCTTGCTCTTCCTTCTCCTGCTTCTGTTCCTGCTCCTGCTCCGCCTCCACCACCTCCTGCTCCCCCTCCTCCTCCTCTTCCTCCTCCTTCTCCTCCTCCTCCTCTACCTCCTCCTCATGCAGCTGTGCGGTAAGCAACGTGAAGAAGGTGTCTCTGGAGCTGGGAGGGAAGTCCCCCCTCATCATCTTCAGTGACTGTGACATGGACAAGGCCGTGCGCTCGGTTGGTCCTGTTAACATGACGTCAGCCTCTCCTATTTACCTCATTACCATTACCGACTGCTGACTTGTGTGTGTGTGTGTGTGTATGTGTGTGTGTTACAGGGCATGAGCTCAGTGTTCTTCAACAAGGGAGAGAACTGCATCGCCGCCGGCAGACTCTTCGTGGAAGATACCATTCACGATGCCTTTGTGGCCAGAGTGGTATGGTCCTCTTGAATCTGTTAGGCACGGTGTATCACCACGCAGACATTTCTTTACTTTGAGCAGAAACTCTAACAGTTTAAATAGCTAAATGCCTTGCCAGGTTTGAGTAGAAGTAAAGGAAACATTTACATTTTGACATAATCAACTCAGCACAGTACTAGCAGTTACAGCGAGCTTGGCCTGACTTAATGAACATAAGGACATTTAAATATGCACAGTGCCTCCATAATGCTTAAGTGATTCCTACAACTTCCTACAAAAACATAGATCTAGATAAAGCTGCTAGAGCTGTTGTAACTTTATGGTCTATTCAAATCTATTATTTGCTGTGTCACGTTATATTGGACTAGAGTTTCTCAACCTCTAGTGGGTCATGAGTTTGATTCAGATTCCATTGATTGTCATCGCACATATGTACAATGTAATCTATAGCATCTCGGCGTACCAAAAAATGAAGTGTGAGATAAAAGCACAAAATGAATAAGTAGACCCAACCATGTGGTGAACTGGTAATATTATATTGCAAAAGATTTATCCCTTTTTCGTCAGCTGCACTTGGAGCAGTTCTGAATGCACAATGTTGTCTGTCAGGCCGTCCTTGTGGTCTCCAATAAACACCCCTCCACCTCTGGCACGCTTGCCTCTGCTAAAGGCAGTGTAGAGCTGGCCATGTGCAAACACACTTTGGGGCAGGAACGTGTGTGCGTGCGTGCGTGCGTGCAAATGCTTTTCCGTGTATGTTCGTCTGCGTGTGTGTATGTGCATGCTTGCGGTGTATGTATGCATTTGTGCGTGCTGTGTGTTTGAGCTGCAGGTTGCTTGGCACACACGCACTGACCAACTTGAGTAATGACAGGCCTGCTATTATAGTAGTAAGATATATACTCTATTAAGCACTTGCATATTTAATTACAAAACACCAAGATACACTAAGGACCCTAGCAGGCCCTGATTGTCTCAGCTAACGGGATCCTAGTAAAAACCAAGTCTTGACGCTCCTCCCAATCAGCTGGTGGAGATGAAGAAGATGAAGGTGGGCGACCCGATGGACCGCTCCACGGACCACGGCCCCCAGAACCACCGGGCCCACCTGGAAAAGCTGCTGGAGTTCTGTCGCACCGGCGTGAAGGAGGGGGCCAGCCTGCTGCGGGGGGGCCAGCAGGTGGACCGCCCGGGTAGGTGGCAGAACCCGGTTAGAGAAGACCTCCAGAGAACCTGGTAGAGAGAGGAGCAGTAGAATATATAGAAGGTTACAGTAGGTAAAGATTAACACTAGACTTCATGTTATACTGTAATGAAACAAGCAAGGACTGTGTTAGTCTTTAAAAGTAGGTAAGGACCAGGGATTTTCTCAACCCCTAGACTGTTTAGTGCACAGAATGGGTCATTTGGTATAACTTATTATGAGTCGGTATCTGTTTTGTGCTCAGGTTTCTTCTTTGATGTGACTTATTGTGAGTCAGTGTCTGTTTTATGCTCAGGTTTCTTCCTTGATGTGACTTATTTTGAGTCTGTCTGTTTTATGCTCAGGTTTCTTCTTTGATGTGACTTATCGTGAGTCAGTGTCTGTTTAGTACCCAGGTTTCTTCTTTGATGTGACTTATTGTGATTCAGTGTCTGTTTAGTACCCAGGTTTCTTCTTTGATGTGACTTATTGTGATTCAGTGTCTGTTTAGTACCCAGGTTTCTTCTTTGATGTGACTTATTGTGATTCAGTGTCTGTTTAGTACCCAGGTTTCTTCTTTGATGTGACTTATTGTGAGTCAGTGTCTGTTTAGTACCCAGGTTTCTTCTTTGATGTGACTTATTGTGAGTCTGTCTGTTTAGTACCCAGGTTTCTTCCTTGATGTGACTTATTGTGAGTCAGTGTCTGTTTTATGCTCAGGTTTCTTCTTCGAGCCCACACTGTTCACGGACGTCCAGGACCACATGTACATTGCTGTGGAGGAGTCCTTTGGCCCCGTCATGATCGTCTCCTCCTTCAAGGGCGGGTGTGTACGCTGTAAACACTAGGCTAGCATCAACCAAACGTTATATGTTCATCATGAATTTTTTAGGGGTTTAGGTGAGTCACAGTTCAGTCAGGGTTCAGGTGAGTCAGGGTTCAGGTGAGTCAGGGTTCAGGTGAGTCAGGGTTCAGTCAGGGTTCAGGAGAGTCAGGGTTCAGGAGAGTCAGGGTTCAGGAGAGTCAGGGTTCAGGATAGTCAGGGTTCAGTCAGGGTTCAGGTGAGTCACGGTTCAGCCAGGGTTCAGGTGAGTCACGGTTCAGTCAGGGTTCAGGTGAGTCACGGTTCAGTCAGGGTTCAGGTGAGTCACGGTTCAGTCAGGGTTCAGGTGCGTCATGGTTCAGTCAGGGTTCAGGTGAGTCACGGTTCAATCAGGGTTCAGGTGAGTCACGGTTCAATCAGGGTTCAGGTGAGTCACGGTTCAGTCAGGGTTCAGGTGAGTCACGGTTCAGTTGAGTCAGGGATCAGGTGAATCACGGTTCAGTCAGGGTTCAGGTGCGTCACGGTTCAGTCAGGGTTCAGGTGAGTCACGGTTCAGTCAGGGATCAGGTGAGTCATGGTTCAGTCAGGGTTCAGCTGAATCACGGTTCAGTCAGGGTTCAGCTGAATCACGGTTCGGTTAGTTTTACGGTATTTGGTTGGGTTAAGTACTATTTATATGTATCTGGTTACCTTTTATAAACCAATTGTTGGCTATGGCATCAAATGCTCCGCATGTTATCTGTCTCATTACATGAATGAATGTTACGGTAGTATATTTGGCTCTTTATTTTTTCTTTTGTACATCTGTCCATGTTTCTGCCCCCCCCCCCTCTCCAGGGACGTGGATGAGGTTCTGCGGCGGGCGAACGCCACGGAGTACGGCCTGGCGTCGGGCGTGTTCACGCGGGACATCAGCAAGGCGCTGTACGTCAGCGAGAAGCTCAACGCCGGCACCGTCTTCGTCAACACCTACAACAAGACGGACGTGGCCGCGCCCTTCGGGGGCTTCAAGCAGTCGGGCTTCGGCAAGGACCTCGGTGAGCCCTCCCTTCTTCCGATGTGTCTTCTGTGTGTGTGTGTATGTGCGTGTGTGTGCGTGTGCGTGTTGGACGTGTGTGCGTGTGCGTGTTTTTGCAGGTGCGTGTGTTGGGTGTTTGTTTGCATGCGGATGTGGAGTTATAGACTTGGCTGAGATGGGCTTGATCTTAGGAAGAAATTGGAGCTCAGATCCATAATCCCCCCCCGGGTAGTGGACCTCAGGGGACGGGAGACGCAGAGCCGGCTCAGGACCATGGGCTCTGCTTTTGTGCTGATTAGCTAGGAATCGACAGTTTGTTGGGGCGGGGTACGGGTGGGTGGGAGAAGGGTCAGTGTGAATACATCTATAGAGGATATTACAGATATTCTACGCAACACACCTTGGTGAGATGATTTCAAAGGGCATTTGGAGTAAATATGGTTACATCATGTTGGTCATCATAAACAGTAATCTTGATATTGGGGCGACGGTAGCTCAGGAGATAGAGCGGGTTAACTTGCTAGTTTGATCCCCGAGTTGTCCATGAGCAAGACGCATAACCCTCCCCCTGACGAGCTGGCTGTTGCCCTGCGTGGTTGACTCCGCCATTGGTGTGAGAATGTGTGAATAAATGGTTTAGAGCTCGATTTGGATAAAATAAATGCCTTAAATGTATAACGAGATTTAACACAGCAGCTTCACTCTGTTCATCTTTCCGTGGAGGCCCAGGTAAGCTGTCTCACTGTTACTCATCATGCCACATTGACTCTCGCCGCCTCTCCCCACAGGACAAGATGCTCTGAACGAGTACCTGAAGACCAAGGCGGTCACCATCGAGTATTGAGATGACGTCGAGGGCTCTGAAGACATAATTCATAGAATAGTTTCATAATGATGTGGACACTGATCTTATTATAGGGCAAAACACACAGTTATTATTAATGGAGTCTTATATTCCTCGTGACTAATGGCCATTGCTCATGAGTGACATGAGTAGGTGAACCAGCCACACACTCGGTCCACTATGAGCACATCTCAACACACACTTCCTCCTGGGCTGCTTTGTAATCACTGTGACTGTCTTACAAGAAACGGATTCAATCCCATGCGTTTTTCACGTAATGTCTATGGCTTACACATTGGGTCAGAACATCTTATGAAATGCAGCATCTCTCACAAACCTTTGATACTCAATGTTCCCACACTTGGTTTTCTCTGTTTGCTGAAAAATATACAAATAAATCACTTTAATTCTAACAAAATGTCGCTTCTATGAATAGATGCTTTATTTCTTCCGTTTGTTTAACAAGATTCAGTTCATTACTTCTCAAAGAGTACGTGTTGTATCGCTGAGAGAGATTAATATATTATTTTAATATATCTCTTAACAGCAAATAGAAATGTTAAAAGATGGGCAACAGTCAGAGAACATGAATGAGACAAGAATGAAGTGGGCCCCAGCTCCGGGCCTGGTCGGTCACTTGTAGCTGCAGGAGCCCCTCTTGACCAGGGGTCCCCTCCTGACCAGGGGGCCCTCCTGACCAGGGGCCCATCCTGACCAGGAGCCCCTCCTGACCAGGGGGGCCTCCTGTCCAGGGGGCCCTCCTGTCCAGGGGGCCCTCCTGACCAGGGGGGCCCTCCTGAACAGGGGCCCTTCCTGACCAGGAGCCCCTCCTGACCAGGGGGGCCTCCTGACCAGGGGGCCCTCCTGACCAGGAGCCCTTCCTGAACAGGGGCCCCTCCTGACCATGGGCCCCCGTCTGTCTGTTTCCTCTTAAAGAGAAATCCTGCTGAGGGAGTGGTTTGTCGGCCAGAGACCCTTTCAAAGAGGCGTCATCGTCGTCTTTAGCCGTGTTCCAAATCGTTCCCTATCACGGATACAGTGCACTATATAGGGTGCTCGCCATGTTGTAGTGGTATTCGAATTCTCAGTGGTTTATTTCACGCACTATATAGTGCACTTAATATATCCAACATTTGAGTGTACATACGATGTTCCCTACATGTTACTCCCGTACATCAATAACCGCGAAAACAAACTGATTTAATGATGGAGTCTCCGGCTTTCGTTTAGAAATGTCAACGATTTATTTAGGATTTAACATAGAATATTTAACATTCAAAATGTATTTAAAAAAAACTTGATCAAGGAAATGTAACATTCATCATCAATACAACCTCCAGCTTTCCTCGTGAGTGCCGGTTTGTTTACATGATGTGTCTTACCGACGTGTTATGCGCCATAACGCCAGCAGAGCGGCTATCCAAATAACAGAAGTGTAGAACACTTGCGTTACAGTTACACACACACAGACATGTGGTGCTCGCACGGTCGTATCTCATTGGCGGGCCAAATTCTCTGGGCTGGCAAGTCAGAGAAAGGGGAGGTGGCTCCCCTTATGACGACGTACGGGGAAAATTCCAAAACGGCGCATCTGAGCTTTGTTTTATTAAAGGCGGAGCATGATGCCTAGTGCTCGTTTTACACCCAACAACATTTCTAGCTACTGGGGGAGTATAGGTAGGCTAGGGGAACTCATATTAATGTTAGAAAACCTCAGAAAGTGACCTTATTTTCATGCCATGGGACCTTTAATGAGCCCTTATAGTAATAGTGAACCCTCCACTTCTGGTTGGTATTGTTGTTTGGTACATCTTTACTCATACTACTACTTCTCTTATTTCAGCTACTGCTATTTCAATTTTTTTTACTTTTAGGGCAGAATCTCATAAGGTATTGTCTGCACCTTACAGGCCACAGCTCATGTCAAACATCGCAGTAGACCGTTGACGGACCCAAGCTCTGCCAGGCCTGTCCTTTAGGACCAGAGAAGACCTCCTCTACCTCAGCATTGGTAGGCTCCTATCATGGACCACCAATAAGGAGCATGCGTGCTTCCAGAGAAAAGCAGACATATTGGAGTGCATCCTAATCCATTAAGTATGAAGGTCATCCATGGTATCCTTGATGTTGATGTCATGCAGGGGGTTGTGTTCAGAGAGTGAATATATGTATCGATAGATATAGATCTGTATAGCTCTGCTGTGCTGCTGGCCGACTTGTTCTCTTTTCAATATGCTAGATGGCAAAATGCCAGGCGGAGGTTTGGGCTGGTGGGGTTGGTCGGGGGAGCGGAGCGAATCTACATCACGTCCCAGGGACACGTTTTAGCTGAGTCATTTACTGTGTGTGTGTGTGTGGGCGTGTGTGTATGTGTGTGTGTGCGCTGTCAATGTGTGCGTAATACATTATGAATAATACATATTTTCAACACTGCAGCTACACCACTACACCTACTAAGTAGCACTTAGTTGGTTACACATAGTTAGTTACAGAGTGTTACATAATATATATTAGTAACATATATTTACAAAGTTTTAGTTCCACGTTGTTAGATACATGTTTGTTACATGTAGTGAGTGATGTGATGTAAATGACATGTAGTTAATAACATGTAGTTAGCTGCACCTAGTTAGAAACTCTTCGTTAATTACGTATTGTTAGTTAAGCATGGGAAGTAACATATTGTTAGTTAAATGTACTTAGATGTAGTTACTTACATTTCGTTAGTTACATGTCGTTAGTTGCATGTCGTTAGTTACATGTAGTTAGTACTTGGTTGGATGTATTCAGTTACACATTGTGTGGTAGAAAGGTACTGTATGTTCAAAGGAAATATAATAATTATATATTGTACATATAAAAAAACCCTGATCATTATCTTGCCTAAATGCTATATGAATGAAAATAACTAATGAGGAGGATCATGAGGGCCATGAGGAGGGTCATGAGGGCCATGAGGGCCATGAGGAGGGTCATGAGGAGGGTCATGAGGAGGGTCATGAGGGCCATGAGGAGGGTCATGAGGGTCATGAGGAGGGTCATGAGGGCCATGAGGAGGGTCATGAGGGTCATGAGGGCCATGAGGAGGGTCATGAGGAGGGTCATGAGGAGGGTCATGAGGGCCATGAGGAGGGCCATGAGGAGGGCCATGAGGAGGGCCATGAGGAGGGCCATGAGGAGGGTCATGAGGAGGGCCATGAGGAGGGTCATGAGGGTCATGAGGAGGGCCATGGGGAGGGCCATGAGGAGGGTCATGAGAAGGGTCATGAGGGCCATGAGGAGGGTCATGAAGAGGGCCATGAAGAGGGTCATGAGGGCCATGAGGAGAGTCAACAGGAGGGTCATGAGGAGGGTCAACAGGAGGGTCATGAGGAGGGCCATGAGGGGTCATGAGGGCCATGAGGAGGGTCATGAGGAGGGCCATGAGGAGGGCCATGATAGCCATGAGGAGGGTCATGAGGAGGGTCATGAGGAGGGTCAGCAAGAGGGTCATGAGGAGGGTCATGAGGGTCATGAGGAGGGTCAACAGGAGGGTCATGAGTGGCTGATGGAGACCAGACTGTACGGCAGGAGCTGATCCACGGTGACGGCTTCACCTCTGGTGGTTCGAGTAGCAGGTTTTCAAGGTACCACGCCACTACCTATCAGAGTTTACCATAGTTATAGGTTCACTACCTATCACAGTTTACCATAGTTATAGGTTTACTACCTATCAGAGTTTACCATAGTTATAGGTTCACTACCTATCAGAGTTGACCATGGTTATAGGTTCACTACCTATTAGAGTTGACCATGGTTATAGGTTCACTACCTATTAGAGTTGACCATGGTTATAGGTTTAGTACCTATTAGTGTTGACCATGGTTATAGGTTCACTACCTATAAGAGTTTACATCGTTTTAGGTTCACATCCTATTAGAGTTGACAATGGTTATAGGTTCACTACCTATTAGAGTTTACATCGTTTTAAGTTCACATCCTATTAGAGTTTACCATCCTTATAGGTTCACTACTTAGGCTAACAGAGTTTACATATTTTTAGGTTCACTACATTTTAGAGTTTACATCATTATAGGATCACTACCTAATAGAGTTTACATCTTTATAGGTTCACTACCTAATAGAGTTGTTACCTAATATGAGCATTTCCTTCTTTAACTAAGCTCTCCTATTGGGTGTTCAACAGTATAAGCATCTGTAAAACCGTGTTCATGGCTCCTTCTGTAAAGAAGTACATTTATGCAACTATAAATAATCCTGTAATCTCCAAAACATTCCCTGATCTCTTTTCTTGTTGGAGTTTGAGGGTTGTACTTTCCACGACAGTACTAAGTGACCTATAGGGAGTAAGTTGCACGTAGCTAGTAAGACCTATTAAGTTGTTGTTATCAGGGCAGACTCTACAGTGAGAGAGAAGCAGCTGCTGCATTGTCCTTGGTGTTTGCACAGCCAGAACACGGTCCGACAGATCTCTGGTCCATAGAGCGAACGACAAGACAGAGTCACACACTAACTAGACCATCAACCTGGTGGGAAGAAAGACTGCATGCATACAGACAGATGGACAAATAGAAGGACCGAACAATGATGAAGGACGGACGCAGAGAATGGGATCAGGGGATGGGAGAGTCTGTGTGTGTGAGAGTGTGTTTCTGTGTCCATGTGTGTGTGTGTGTGTGTGTGTGTGTGTGTGAGAGAGTGTGTTTCTGTGTGTGTGTGTGTGTGTGTGTGTGTGTGTGTGTGTGTGTGTGTGTGTGTGTGTGTGTGTGTGTGTGTGTGTGTGTGTGTGTGTGTGTGTGTGTGTTTCTGTGTCCGTGTGTGTGTGTGTGTTTCTGTGTCCTTGTGTGTGTGTGTGTCTGTCTGTCTGTCTGTCTGTCTGTGGGGGGGTGTCCTTCTCTGACTGTAGCAGCAGCACCACGTGGTGGGACCAGGTGCCCCCCTGCTGTCTTTAACAGTGCGTCACACACACTCAAGAGGGGGTGGGAGGGGGGGATGAAGTACTTGGAGGACCAATCAGGAGAAGGATGAAAGCAGCTGTATTGGGAGAGCTCGATTTAGGGGGAGCTGCACATTTGCAGTTGCACTTTGTAAGGCACAAGGAGAGAGGGAGACAGAGAGACGGAGACAGAGACGGAGATAGAAACAGAGAGTGACAGAGACAAAAAGAGAGACAGAGAGAGAGGCAGAGAGTGACAGAGACAAAAAGAGAGACAGAGACAGAGAGAGAGAGAGAGAGGCAGAGAGACGGAAACAGAGAGAGAGACAGAGAGAGACAGTAACAGAGAGAGAGTCTAAGACAGAGAGAGAGTCTAAGACAGGGAGAGAGACAAAGACAGAGACAAAGAAACAGAGGGAAAACTTCAAGCAAGAAGCAGCAGTATCGCCCAGCAGTCTGCTACCTTCTCTCCTCCTCCCCGACACAAAAACATCTCCATCACCTGTCTGTCAGCAGTCGGAGGTACACCCCCCCCATCTTCAGCAGCATCTGCCTCAAGGACCTCCAGGAACATCAGAACCTTCAACCACTCCACAATCCGGGACATCGCTGCCTCTCCCCTGACTGAGAGGATGAGGAGGAGGCTCCAGCCCGGGCCCACCGCAGGCTCTGAGGAGGAGGAAGAGGAGGAAGAGGAGGAGCAGGAGGGGGAGGAGCAGGAGGAGGGGCTTGGGCAGGTGGAGGAGCAGGTGGAGGAGGTGGAGGGAGTGCAGCGGATGGAGATAGATAGCAGCAGGAGTGTGGTGGAGATGCAGAGGGCGAGGCAGCACGAGGAGAGGATGTCGCAGCAGAAGAGGAGGGGGGAGAGGAAACTCCTGGCCTTCTGGACGTGCCTGTCCCACCGGACACGCTGCTTCTTCCGGCCCAGGGGGCGCCCCGCCTTCCAGCGGACCTCCTCCTCCGCAGGCCTCCTCAAGGGCGAGGCCTGAGTGTGTGTGTGTGTGTGGGGGGGGGGGGGGGGGAGGTCCCGTACAGGACTTGAGGAGTGTGTGTGTGTTTGTTTCTCTTTGACTGTGTGTGTGTGTGTGTATGTGTTTTTGTGTGTCTGTCCTTTGTTCCAGATGACAGTGCGTACTGTCACCAGCTCAGCAATCACCTCGAGGCTTACTGAGGGTGGAGGAGGACACAGGAACACATGGAGGTCCTCTCCTCTCGCCTCGCCCGGCGTCGACACCAGCAGAACAGCTACGCGTCAAAGCTCCACCCGCTCTATGTTGCTCATGCTTTAAACTGTGCAGGATTGGCTTGGAATAGAATCCAATTTTTTTTAACAATCCAACAAAGAATCTGGATTAAACCTGGATTAAAGAAATCTCTCTGGATGTCTCTATTGTCGGCCATTGTTTCCCCAGGATCCAAAGCGTAAACAATCCCTCTGCATCACACCGGTCAGAACAGCCCTGCAGCTGGCTCACAGCAGGGGGGTGGGGGGTCCTGTCTGGAGCTGCAGCTCAGTTACCTGGGGAAGAACCCGTCGAGCTCCACCTGTATGCAGAGCCGCTCGGGCCCCTGGGCCCTGGAGAACTGCTGGCTCCTCACCAGGACTGGAGTCCTACCTGCGACCTGCGACCTGGCCTGGGCATGGTGGGGGACTCATGCTCACCGAAGGCCTGCAAGTAGGTGAGAGAGAGGGAGAGAGAGAGAGAGAGAGAGAGAGAGAGAGAGAGAGAGAGAGAGAGAGAGAGGGTGAGAGAGAGAGGGTGAGAGAGAGAGAGAGAGAGAGAGAGAGATAGAGAGAGAGAGAGAGAGAGAGAGAGAGAGGGTGAGAGAGAGAGAGAGAGAGAGAGAGAGAGAGAGAGAGAGAGAGAGAGAGAGAGAGAGAGAGAGAGAGAGAGAGAGAGAGAGATGTCATGCATGCCATTGTGTGCTATGAGGGGCGAAGTGAAGTACGAATGCCTCTATAATATCCCATCACAAAATCCTGCTAATCAAATGAGGCTCATGACCTAAGTGTCCACATGTTTTAGCCCCTCTGTGAGGCTTCATGGTCCCCCTTCATGGTCCATATTAAAAAAAGATAGGATAGGCCAAGCTCTTTCTCAGTAACATTTCCCCATGTATGTCGTCCCTGGCTATCTGCTCAGTTACGCTTCGTGCCCATTGCACCGTCAGTCAAAGGACGTGGGAAGGCGTGGCTGACGGATGGGGGAGTAGTCTTTGCAGAGGCATCCGTCAGCCAATCAAATCGCTTCGCCGGGTTCTTTCCGCTTCTTCCTGCTTGTTGCGAGGCAAGATGACCCGCTTTCCCGCTTTCCAGTATCGTCAGAGCCCGAGTCGCGTCACAGTGCTTAAATTTGCATACTTGATCTGATTGGATGACGGATCCGTCGCTGCCGAAAAAGTTGAACATTTTTCAACTTTTTGACGGAGCCGAAGGCTCCAACGTAACGGACGGATCCACAATGCATTGCGCGTCCGTCCCCATTCAAAGTCAATGGGGATCAGTCAACGGACGGAGGTAGTGGGCACGAGGTGTTAGGCCCCGTCCACACGAAGCCGATTTCATGGCGAGACCGCAAAGGTCTTGTACGGTTCGGCCTTCCGTCCACACGAAGCCGGTGAATCCGCTGACCGAAACCGTAAACTTCTGAAACCACCCTCGGAGGTGGTTTCAAATCTACCTGGTTTCGTTTTGGATTCGTGTGGACGCCTGAAACCGACTGAAATCGTAAACCATGACGTCATCGCCCCACCCCTCGACCCTCTAGCCAATGACTGTTAAGCCCGAGGAGTCTCAGAACTCACAACAAAAAAGATGATGGCGGACTACAGGCTTGTAATCGTTCTGCAGCAGACCATGTCCCTTGTTGGGTTGCTAAGCCATTATTTATTGAGACTGTTGACTGACCGTTTGCTTGTGTTGTTAGTGGTTCGGGGGTCAGCCTTTCTGCGCATGCTCGCCTCTTCGTGCGTGCGTGCGTGCGTGTGTGTGTGTGTCCATGTGCGTGCGTGCGTGCGTGCGTGCATGTGTGTGTGTGATCAGCACAGGGAGGTGGTCCAGCAGATCACGGAGGTGTCCGTCTTGGTTCCGGCCTCCGTGGGACTGAAGGGGAACCTTGAGATGACCCTGGCCTCCAGACTGTCTACGGTTGTGAGTGGAACACAGCTTTGGCTAATCCTTCACCCACACTACCATGGGGAAGCTATCTCAGTATCTTCGAAGGTTACTCGGCTCAACATCTAGTGTGTTGTTGTCCATGGTTCAAATGAGACCAAACACACGAACACAATAATGCACGGCGACACAATACCAAACATATGATTTTTTGCATTTTGACAAATGAAGCCAAGAAAGATGTCTCTAATGGAAAACATGCCATTTCAAATGTCTCTATTCTTATATCTCTACTCAATATATTTATGTTACTCATATAACTTCTGCTGAATTAATGCTATGGATCATCTTCATCCGAGAATCCATGCCATACTTAATGTTTAGGGGATCAGCATCCGTCTTGTCAATGAAAGTGGGATCCATGCTGGTCTTCTCTTCGACGGTCAATAGCGGCTTATACTGCGTTCCGATGTGTCTTTATGGGCCTCCTATAGGCCAACACGGGGCCGATGGACGACCCTGGGCAGCAGTGGGCGATGGGGTGGTGTAGCAATGTTAACCCTCATGTTAAGGCTCAATTACACCATGTAAACCACTCTACATGGTATCAAAATACACTGACACATGGCTCGTTATATTCTACCCTACATATGCTGCAAGAACACCAGCTATGGGACTCTACCTAAATATAAATCACATGCTTTCTACTTACTTATAATTACTACATGATCATATCTTAACTACCAACACATAAATCTCTAATTGACTTCACTCTGTTGTAAAATACTGTAAGTTCATTTCTTAATGTTCAAGCTACTGTCGGAAACACTCCAGAGCTTTGTCTTTAATGTAATTTTTAAGAAAAGTCCTAGCTATTTGTCAGCCATTACTGAGCTACTGTGACAATCTCTGAGTTTAACGCACCTGACTTTGTACAAGCCAATCACCTTTTAGACCAATCGCAATCTCTACCGGTTTATTCTGCTCACTACTCAATCTTCATAACTCTCCATTCCTCACTACAGCAGCGGTCATTCATGGTAATGAGGATAAATGCTCATATTGCAACGATCACTGCGTAGAATGCACCGTGGTAACGACAATATGGACCTGTGAGATCCATTCATCCATCCCCTCATCGTCCATGGAGCTCTGACTCTCCCAGGGTCCTCTCTGTGCCCCACCCCAGGTGCAGGCCACCTTGGTGGGCTTCCTGGCGGCGGTGGCTGCCGTGCTGCTGGGGGTCCTGACCCGGGGCCGCCTAGACCTGGTCCAGGCCTCGTCGCTCAATGCCAGCAGCGTCTCCACCGCCTTCATCACCGCATCATCGCTCTAGGTCAGCAAACGATGTCTTAAGCATACTCCTATTCATTCAGTCATCATTACTGCTCTGTCTCTAGGACAGCAAATCATGTCTTATTCATACTCCTGTTCATTCACATGAATATGTACAAATTAATACTACTACTTCTACTAGCCACCACTACTACTATTACTACTAATAATTATGTTATACACCAGTTCTCAAGACACTCAAATACACTTTATAGAGGCAATGGCAAGAGGCAACCGATATCAATCAAGTCCCAATCAAACCGTTTATAAAGTAAATTAGGAAGCAGGACCGAGGTGGGAGAACTGGGGAGGGATTCGGTCTCTGATAGGAGGGAGAGAGGTATGAACTATGATTCTGAGAGCTATGAACTATGATTCTGAGAGCTATGAACTATGATTCTGAGGGTTTTAACTACGATTCTGAGAGCAATTAGTTATGATTCTCAGAGCTATGAACGATGATTCTGGATGTGCTGCGAACTTGTAAAGGAACTTTAAAATAGAAATGATAAATATATAAATAGATGTGATTTGAACAGTGCGCTGACCTGGTGACCTGCTGGTGTGGTTAAGAAGGGCTGGTGATGGTGGGGTTTAAATTCTGCTGGAATTTGTTATGAAGGGCTGGTTATGGTCGCCGTGATCGTGGGGTCCAGGAAGTTGGGTGTCAACTCGGACAACCTGGTCACGTCCATCGCAGCGAGCCTGGGTGACCTCATCACCTTGTCACTGCTCGCTGCCATCAGCAGCTTCCTGTTCCACCACAGAGGTAAGAGGTCCCCCTCTCCCTGATAACACCTCTTAGTTCAATGCTGCTATAATACACTGTAGTACATTAAAAAGTCCTGTAGTGGATTCAGAAAGATCACAGAAACTTACACAAGAAGAGGGCTGCAAAGTGAGATTTTGATCTTTCCATACATTTACTTATTGAACACTCTAGACCCCGATCTTATTGAAACATTAGAACTTTGGTTAAGGTTTATATTAGCATCACACTAGTGCCCAGCGATGACCTGTGACTCTCCCCTGTTGGCGCTGTCTCTGCGTTGTGACTCTGTGGTTTTGGTCCATAAACCAAGAGTCCAAGAGTATTATTCTCTGACTGTGGCTGTGTTGCCCTCCCAGACCTGTGGTTCCTGCCCCCTGCGGTTGGCCACTACTTCCTGCTCCTCATACCCCTCTGGGTCTCCGTCCCCCGATGCTCCCCGCCAATCAGAGAGGTGCTGCAATCGGGCCTAGTGGGCATGGCCCTCAGCAGGTACCCACAATGCACCTCTTCACCAACACACCAACCAGGATTTCACCACCTGACTTCTCATTGAAATGTTGACCTGTGAATCAACAACTTGCTCAAAAGTTGAACATTAAAAAAATGTGTGCATGTGTGTGTATGTGTGTTTGTGTTTGTGTGCATTTGTGTGTGTGTGTGCATTTATGTGTGTTTTTGTGTGTGTGTTTGTGTTATATTACTCTGTGCCTCTAGCATCGGCGGTCTGATTCTCGACAGAACAGTGAGTGATCCCAACTTTGAAGGTATGGCGATCTTTACACCAATGATCCACGGTAAGCCAGGTTCATTGTAGGCTAGTGGGTAATAAAGTGCACATGGGTTTTTCAGACACTTGGTGTTGCAATAAAGAGAAAAGGCCTCCCTCAGTCGTATTGAGCTCCTGGACTTACAAGGAAGAGTGTCATTTCATGCTTTTTCGACTTTTCCCTTGGCTTTAGACTTTGATGCATGTAGGGCTATACATGTTTTATGCATACATAAACAGAGAAATCAAAGTCTGAGCCAGGGGAAGTATTCACGCCCACCGAATACGCCCCTCCATAAGTGCCTGAAACAGCTTGTTTGCTCAAACTTTACTTCAGTAATAGTGCGATTTCAGACAGTGTGCAGTGGGGTGAGATGCAAAAGTCCTGCCTCCCGGCTATCAGCAATGTTTACAAGTTTTCAGGGTTTTGAATCTGCCAACCAATGCGCAAAAGTGTTTCAGCAATCACAGACTGGGCTGCTCGGGAGGGGGACTTAAAGGGGACATAATATACCACCAGGTGTGAGTGTGATTAGTTAAATCACATTCACACCTGGTTTGTACATGTATAATATGTCCCCTTTAAAGTGACATGATAGGAAACAGACATTTTTGAAAGATGCTGAAATTTGTTGGGCAGAAATGAACAGTGTGAGAATGATAGGGAATATTTTTTACAAACAGGCATCTAACCCTTTTATAGTAGTTCACCCAAATGCAATTATTAACCATAAAAAAGCATGATATGGGATCTTTAAAGTTTGTGTGCAGCCTTTCTGTCTGAAGGTGGACAGATTTCTTATCGTTGGTCTCTTTTTGGGGTTCATGTTGAGAGTCTTCTACGGATGAGGGGGCAGTCACTGCCTGTGTCTCCAGAAGCAGGGTCTACTGTGGCGTGTTTCCCTCCCCACAATGAGCCATACAAAGTAGAGCGGCCAATAATAATGGGCCTGAGTTCAAGCGCACGCCTGTGGAGAATGTAAACTAAGCAGGCCCCTTCAGGGTCTTGCTTAGCCTGGGCACAATGCAGGACTACAGCACAGGAAGTCTATTTGCATTATATTCAGCGCAGCGCTCACTGCTGAAACACCCATGATTTACCCTCCTGTCTTTAAGGCTTGTAAAAAATCTCCAAACCTCTGACCAATGAATATACTGGTGCAAGGTTAAATTGCACCAGTTTTTATGAACATTTTATGAGGTCAGAGATTAGTGGGAATTTTTGCCTGTTAATTTACTTTCATACTTCATGTTTTTCCCATTTTAACCAAAAGATCATCCAGACCAGTTAAACAGACGGCTGGAAGATCAATGTTGTCCTGATCAGTTAATAGGTCAGTGACCAGTTCAAAGTCAGCTGGAGGCTTATGGTGCGTTCCAGAGCCCATCCAAACCAGTGGGACGTGGGACTTATCCTACCTCCAACTAAGAAAAGTGCACTGGAATGCCTGTCGAAGTGGACCATCCCACCGTCGAAGTGGAACCTCCTACTATTGAACTGGGGGGTGATCGACCTACCCCCACTTCACCAAGTAGGAGCTAGTACAGTTCAGGAAGGATAAATCCCACATCCCATTGCTTTGGATGGGCTCTGGAATGCACCATTAGTGGTGTCCTGACCAGTTCAAAGTCAGCTGGAAGCTTAATGGTGTCATGACCAGTTCAATCCAGCTGGTACTTAGTGGGGTCCTGACCAGTTCAATTCAGCTGGTACTTAATGGGGTCCTGAACAGTGGTCTCTCCCCAGGCGTTGGGGGAAACCTGGTGGCCATCCAGGCCAGCAGGATCGCCGCATACCTCCACCCCTGCAGCGCTCCGGGGACCCTGCCCCCCGACATGGCCAGCAACAGGCCTGACCCCTGCACCAACTTCTGCTCTGAAGGTGCTTCAGCCATCGCCACAGGACACACCGTCTGTCCTGAAAGTTGAAACTACAGCTGGTGCTGTTCTGCCATTCTGCTGCTTATTTGTCTGCTTTGATTATGCTCAGAACAGTGAAATAATTATACTCAACTATTATTTATTAAAATATATTATTTAACTTCTTTATAGATTGATGATAATATTGATCTTTGTGTTTGTATTGCCACACAGCTATAGGCAGGGGGGATATAGACTGATAATTGATACAGGTGCCTGATGAGGTGTGTGTTCAATGTTTGGGTCGCTTGAGGTTATAAGCTATGCCGTGGCCATCTGTCCCGCCGCCCCTTAGAGATCCTCCTTCCTGAAGACGCCGGGGGGGGGGGGGAGTATTGAGCTCTGGGGAGGGGGCCGCTGATGTTCTTTCTGTTCTGCTATGTTAACTGCAGGGTGAACTCCAGGTCGGGCAGGTTCCTGCTGTTTCTGGTGGGGCCGGGTCACCTGCTGTTCCTCTACACCACCCGTCTCTTCCAAGGGGGCCACGCCACCCTCACCCCTGCCTTCACCCTCTGGTCCCTGGGGGCCCCACTCCTCCAGGTCAGACCTTCACCCTCGGGTCCCTGGGGGCCCCGCTCCTCCAGGTCAGACCTTCACCCTCGGGTCCCTGGGGGCCCCCCTCCTCCAGGTCAGACCTTCACCCTCGGGTCCCTGGGGGCCCCCCTCCTCCAGGTCAGACCTTCACCCTCTGGTCCCTGGGGGCCCCCTCCTCCAGGTCAGACCTTCACCCTCGGGTCCCTGGGGGCCCCCTCCTCTAGGTCAGACCTTCACCCTCTGGTCCCTGGGGGCCCCCTACTCTAGGTCAGCCCAAAGCTGCGTTCGGGATTCGTCCCAAGCTAGTACAAAAGGGCCCAACTTTGTCAGAAGATGAACCGTGATCCTCCATGTGCGGAATTTGAGCTGAATCATATCAGAACCCAGATCTCTTTCAACATAAGCACGACTATACACACTGCAAAGTAAAAACCAAACTGTTAAAATTATGATTTTATATAATGCCTACTACCTTCTACAATATATTAGACTCTAGCTAACTTGCCAGTTTGACCTTGGATTGGCGATCTTAAGAGGCCCTCATTAATCAACATGAATCCTAAGCAGCAGCGATCACAATAGCAGCAGCAGGAGCCTGTAGTCAGTGAGAGGGATCGGACAGCTAAGTATGGGGTGCATTCCATTTCACCCACTGGCAGAGGCCTATAACTACCCCGCAGGACACAGACGTTATGCACAGCACTATGTATTTTTCTTCAAGCTCATTTTCTTTAAATACATCTTCAGCGGCACTCCAAATTAGAGGGATGGCCCCGTGGTATGACTATCTTTAGCTCTTGTGAGTTAGAACAGACGTTTACTTTGAAAGAGGATGATTTGTGCATTGGCTGACGTAGCTATGTGTTGGAGGTTCTTCCAATGACCCAGGTGGTGCTGCTGCTCTACAGGGCCGACCTGATGGTGCGCTGGATGTGGAGCCGCAGGGTGGTCCCTGATTCCTCCTCCATCCCCTACCTGACCACCCTGGGGTAGGCCTGCACGATTGGGGGAAATTAATCACGATATTTTTAGCTTAGGTATCAGGATTTGATGTTGCGATTTTTTTCTCACAAAATGTAATTTTTATTGCAAACATGAACCACAAACAAAAAAAAAAAATAGGAGTACCAAAAATAGTTTTTTGCCACCTCTAGCACGTTGCGTTTCATATGGCCCTTTATTTTATTGATTAAAGTGCAGCATCAAAAACGGAATGATTTATTTTGTACATATAGCAGCAGATTGTCTTTAATTGCTGGCCTTTTATAACTACTGAACCAACTCTACACACCTGTAAATTAAGGCTTACATTATTTAAAAAAATAAATAAAATATAAAAATCGAATCCACAGAGGTCTGAATCGAGAACACGATCTTATAACGATTCATCGTGCAGGCCTACCCTGGGGCACCTCCTGGGGACATGGCTGCTGGCTCTGAGCCTCAGGCTTGCCCCAGGACCCAGGACCAGGGCTCTGATGGGTGACTGGGGTGTGGGTGGCGGGCGGGTTGGCCCCTGAGACTCTACTGCTGACGCTCCTCCATTGGCTCGGCCCCTCAGCAGGCCAGGAGCAGACAGTGCAGCACAGAGACGTGGCATGGGGGACTTCAGGAGGCGTGAGGGACCAACTGTAGGAGATACTACGGCACAAACACACGGTGTCCAAGCTCTTGTTTTCGCTCGGTGTACTCACACTTTGACCTCAGCGTGTCTGATCACTCACTTCTGTCAACAGCCGGTAAACTGACCTGACGGTCAAAGGGAAACAACCTCCAGACCGGGCAGTTATCCTGGTGTCATATTACCCTGGTATACAGAGCTATACTGGTGATCCTGGTGTCATGTTACCCTGGTATACATTAGGGCTGGCCCGAATAATTCGAATATTCGAATACTCAAATACTTAAATCAGTATTCGGAACTTTTTTTTTTCTCACATAGGCCTACGTGACGTTACCAGAGCGAGGGAGGCAAAATATAAGCGTCAGTGACACCAAGCAGAGAAGCGAGAGAGGTGGAGGAAGAATAGATATCTTGTTTCCCTTTACTTTATAACACAACATTAGCTGGATCTCTGGAGGAAACCCTTAGCTTAGGCCCCGTTCACACGAAGCCGATTTCATGGCGAAACCGCAACGGTGTTGTACGGTTCGGCCTTCCGTACACACGAAGCCGGCGAATCCGCTGACCGAAACCGCAAACTTCTGAAACCACCCTCGGAGGTGGTTTCAAATCTACCCGGTTTCGTTTTGGATTCGTGTGTACGCCTGAAACCGACTGAAACCGCAAACCATGACGTCATCGCCCCACCCATCGACCCTCTAGCCAATGGCTCTTAAGCCCGCCGAGTCTCAGAAATCACATGCGAGCCTGCGCATAAGAGCAGCCTTTATGCCTATGCCTTTATGCGCATGCTCGCCTCTTCTTCTTATTTCATTTCTTCTGGATTTCTGTACCAGAAACAGCGCCCCTTATGGGCCTGGAATGTGTACTACAGCGTTTCTACAGATCTACCCGGTTTCGCTTGGCTTCGTCTTTACGGAGATACTCCGAAACCGGATAGATCGAAACCGTAACGGTTTCGCCCGTTTCGGCTTCGTGTGAACGGGGCCTTAGTTGTTTGTTTACGTTCGCTGTACAGCGCCGCGCCAATCAACTGTGACAGAGCGTGAGCGTCTTGCGAATACCCGGTCAATATAATGGATATAATATGGACACATAAGACAATCAATATTCGGTATTTGTTATGGATTTATTGTACAAATTCCCTGAAAAGATGCACGTTCCAGGATGAATTGAAAAGCTCCCGTAAGGGCTGAGATGGCAGAGAACAGTTGATTTGGAACGGAGCAACAGCTGTTGGCTTTCACGGGGGAAAACTATAAGGAACTTCAACCTACTTAGGCCTACTAATTAAGGTTGAAAAGCTATTAAATCTTCAACAAAATATGCAGATACTGTCAAAATCGGTTCCAGGGAGTATATAGGGATTATTAATGTTCTTTTTGATGGTGTTTTTTTCTGGAACGAGTATTCGAATATTCGCTCGGAAAAACCAACGAGTATTCGAAGCCTGAAAAATGGCATTCGGGCCAGCCCTAATATATGTGGCTATAGGCTACTGGTGATCCTGGCGTCATGTTACCCTGGTATACATGGCTATACTGGTGATCCTGGCGTCATGTTACCCTGGTATAGGCTACATGGCTATACTGGTGATCCTGGTGTCATGTTACCCTGGTATACATGGCTATACTGGTGATCCTGGTGTCATGTTACCCTAGTCTTAGAGTTTAGATTTTCTGCCCGCACCCGAGCCCGAACCGAACCGACCCGACCCGCGGGCCGGGTCGGTCCAATATTTCCCGCCACTATCCTCGGGTCGGATCGGACCGGGCGTGATCAAGCTTTTTTTAATTATTATTATTTTTTTTTAATCACTATTAGCTTAATTGGTACGGGCAAAATTGTCTATTAATCAGAGGAAATATTCTATATAGGTAGATAATATTCTTAATGTATACAAAGTTGCAGAAGTCAGACTACGAAATTGCAAAAGGCAACGTGTCATGCGCAGTTTTCCTCCATTGGCAAGCGTAACACCGGCTCGTACATGTACGGTTCGTTGGATACAACAAATTCCTCATAATCGTCTTCAAAAGCAGATGCATCGCTAACTCCTCCAAACGTGTGCATATCTTGTTAATTGAATACGCTTATAGAATTCCTTCGTTCACTGTACTCTGCGTTTGTAGCAATGACAGCGGCAGGTAACCTAGGTATCAGTCCGCCGCTGCCGTAGCCTACGTACAGGAATATAAACACTGCTGCTGAGACCCCGCAATTCCCTCAAAATGCAATGCAATGCAAGGTTGGTTTTATTTCTAACATTATTCTATAAACAGACATTTAGATTTATAGTCTGTCGTTATAATTGATTTACCTCGGGTGTACTGTGGAGTGGGTATGGCTGTTTTTAATAGCAGGCTAGCATTGCCCGTTGACTTGCGCTAGCCTAGCACGAGCAAACTCTGCAACTAGAAGGACTGTATGAAATGTGTTGAAAACTGTCTCCAGTGATATAGAATACCAATGCTCACTTGGGAATCAGGCCCTATGTCCAAAATTCCGAACTACCCCTGAAATTCCGAACTTCCGAACTACCCCTGAAATGGTCGGGTTTAAATCGGTCGCGGGCTCATCATGACAGTTATGTACCGGGCCCGGCTCGAATGAGCAAGGGCTCGGATAGGGTCGGGTTTGATTTTTCGGCCCGATAGTCTATGCTGCTATACTGGTGATCCTGGTGTCATGTTACCCTAGTCTACGCTGCTATACTGGTGATCCTGGTGTCATATTACCCTAGTCTATGCTGCTATACTGGTGATCCTGGTGTCATGTTACCCTAGTCTACGCTGCTGGTGATCCTGGTGTCATGATACCCTAGCCTACATGGCTATACTGGTGATCCTGGTGTCATGTTACCTTAGTCTACATGCAATTTTGTTTTGGAAGCTGTTTTTAACGCTTTTTAGATCAATGATTGTACTTAAAAAAAGTATTGACTTACAGACCATGAAGCTGAAGATGTCTCTTGATGAATAATAATTTGTGTTCTGCCTTTAAAGGTCCCATGACATGCCACCAGGTGTTGTGTGATTGGCCCTTACAAGGAGACCAGTTTAGATTTTAAACCCTGTCACAGCAAACTGTTCACCTGATTGGTAATGCCTGATAGTATAAACTTTCATATTGGCAGGTAGTCTGTTTTATTCAAACTATATGAAGTTTTAGGATTTGTAGTTATACAATAGGCTTTAATATGAAAATCTGCTAAGATTAGTTGATTAGTATTTTTGTGAGGTTATTGCAACTATAGTATTAGTTACTACTACCCCTGTAATAATTCTGTAATAATGCTTATTCACCCGGTAACTAATGTTAATGAATGGTAAATATTATATCCTTTTTGTAAAGTGTATCCCTACATTAACATGTTTCATGAAATCGTATCCCAAAGATAATAAGCATAATATAACTTAAAAGATGCGATCAGCAATTGTTGCTCCCCCACTGTGTTTTAAGTCAGCTGTTTTTTGATTGAGTCTCACTGTCCTCAAGCCGTCTGCTCTATAGCAGTGACCAATAGAAAAATGAGACTTAATCAAAACACAGTTGAAAGCGGACAGAACAAAAAATGTAAAATCAGCAAATCTCTATGTATTTAATGTGTGAATAAAAGCTTTTATCAACGTGGTGTAGGATATGTGTAGTACTGTTGAGAACTGGGTTACTGTTTAAGTCATGTTCCGGTCCGAGCTCACAGAAGGCCTTCATGCTGATTCTCTCTCCACAGGACTGAAATAGTCCCTCGGCTTCAGCTTGGAGCGATTCCAGCTCCCACACGCCCTGGTGATGTTCCCTAATCCCGACATAGTGACCACTACACGGTGCACTATTTTGGGATAAGTGTATGAGGAATTTGGTCATGAGGAATGTGCCGGCAGTCCATTGGAGTTATGTGTATTGATCGCTTCAACAACCATTTAGATGTTCCACTTGTGGTGAACCCTGTGACCGCCTAAAGTAGCGCACTATATAGGAGACTCCTTAAAGCAGTGCACTATATAAGAGAAACCTTAAAGTAGTGCACTATATAGGAGACTCCTTAAAGCAGTGCACTATATAAGAGAAACCTTAAAGTAGTGCACTATATAGGAGACTCCTTAAAGTAGTGCACTATATAGGAGACTCCTTAAAGCAGTGCACTATATTGGAGACTCCTTAAAGTAGTGCACTATATAGTAGACTCCTTAAAGTAGTGCACTATATTGGAGACTCCTTAAAGTAGTGCACTATATAGTAGACTCCTTAAAGTAGTGCACTATATTGGAGACTCCTTAAAGTAGTGCACTATTGTCACGACCCCACTGGATATTCAAAACAGCTCTCTGTCTAGGCAGGAGTCGAGTGGTAACAAACCACAGCTGGCAGGCAACTAGCTTCCGGCCACGTGTGCAGTGACTCACCTGGGTTCCTGGCGAGCTCTGGTCCTTCTCTCTTGTTGAGGGATAGCCCAAGCGTTGGGGTAAACGGTTATTGTTTGACATATAACATAGACGAACACTTTTCACACATACACGACAAAGGAGTGGTCACGTTCCCTGTAGGAATCCCTAATCCTTGTACTGTCCTTGTATTAGGGCGAATAGGTTTTACAAAGTCTTATGGTTTCAGAGTGCCACCAAGTCTGGGGGCCCTCTTGGATCCCTCAGGTGACCATAATCAAGGCCAATCAAGGGAGCCACTCCCACACTTAGCACGACAACCAGTTACCACCAGCTTAACATTAGCCACCAGTAGGATCGTGACACTATATAGGAGACACCCTAAAGTAGTGCACTATATAAGAGAATCCTTAAGGTAGTGCAGTAATAGGAGACACCCTAAAGTAGTGCACTATATAAGAGAATCCTTAAGGTAGTGCAGTAATAGGAGACACCCTAAAGTAGCGCACTATATAAGAGAATCCTTAAGGTAGTGCAGTAATAGGAGACACCCTAAAGTAGTGCACTATATAAGAGAATCCTTAAGGTAGTGCAGTAATAGGAGACACCCTAAAGTAGTGCACTATATAAGAGAATCCTTAAAGTAGTGCAGTAATAGGAGACACCCTAAAGTAGTGCACTATATAAGCGAATCCTTAAGGTAGTGCAGTAATAGGAGACACCCTAAAGTAGTGCAGTGCAACACATTGGAACAGAGCACCTGACCAGCAGTCCTTGCTTTGGGCGGGGGAGGGGTGAAAAGTAATTTAATAAGTCATTTGAACACATTTTGAGATTGTGATGAGGATCAAACTACACATTGTAGTATAGACTGTTTAAGTCTTACATGTGGCGTCTCCTTACAAATGACCATCCGTTATGTAACTCCAATGTATTTATTATGTATTACATGTAACTATCATTAAATGTAATGAAGTGACTGACTAGACTGGTGTTTGAATAAGATGACCATTTGACAGCACAGTGGAGGACTTCCTGTGGATGTAGCCCAGTGTTCCCTTACGTCCCCTCGTCCCTTCAGACCCCGCGGACGATGGCAGGTGGAGAGATGGGTTGAGGTGAAGAGTGGGTCCATATCGTGACATATCACTCTTTAATCCACAGACACTTAACAACAATTGCTTCAACATGTTTATTTGCAGACTCTGCCTATTTTTGGTTGGACTTTCTTCACCAGAGCCAGAAATATTGTAATAAATAAAAGAGAAAGTGTCATTGTTGCAAAGGTCCGTACAGTACATGGCTGAACTGGTCCCAGTTCCACACATTGGTTTCTTTGAGTAAAGGCCCATCATCGAAGGCACATTGTTTAAAAACTTTCATCTTCTAAATGTTATATAAATAGGACCATTAACCAATGTTCCTCTAGTTGCCTGGAAATGACATTTCAGCCTTGTTTGAAAACAGCAGAATTAAAGTTTTTCATGAAATTATGTGTCTAGCATACACACTTACAGTAGACAATCATGTTATGGCTCAACTTTTAGAGTTAAAAAAAAAGAAAGGCTTCAGGCACCCTCTCTCACCATTGTCTTTTTAAGACACATTTTTTGTAAAGATGTTTTTGACTTGTCTGTGACCAGAATGTCACAGACAAGTTCCAGAATTACCGTCCACACACCTGACCTCCGGTACGGTGGCCCTCAGGCCCAAACATCCTCCCTGACCTCAGGGGATCTCTGAGGCCACATGAGGCCCACGACGCCCTCACGTGAACTTGAGGTAGGCGGGCGTGGAGTAGTTGAAGAGCAGGAAGTCCATGCGGTACAGGTTGAACAGCTTCTTCTGGTAGAAGGGGTGGATTTTGTGGAAGAACTGCGCAGCCATGTCTCCCGTAGTGCGGGTGCTCTTGTGGGACGCGGGGAAGGCCACCTGCTGCTCGGCGCCGGCCAGCCGCAGCACGTAGCTGGAGTCCTGCTCCAGCGTCTCGTACTTGCCCACCACGTCGTAGTGGATGAGGCAGGGGTGGCACAGCGAGTGCACCCGCTCCCAGTGCTCGTTGAAGGGCTCCTCGCGCTGCGTGGCCGGATCCACCAGGTAGTACACAAACTCCTCGAAGGACACGTCGTCGCCCGCCTCCAGCGCCTCTGGCCGTGGGTCGGGCCGGTGGCGCCGCACGATCTTGGTGCCATAGCGCTTGTGGAAGGCCTCGTTGTAGCTGCGCGTGAACTTGTTGCGGTAGGCCGACACCAGCCGCTCGAAGGGCTCGCGCACGAACACGAACTTGAGGTAGGAGCGCAGGCGGCGGTTGATCTCGGCGGTGGAGTACTCGGACAGCGTGCGCAGGGTGCCCGCCACGTGGGCCTCGTGGGCCGGGATGTCCAGCGGGTCGCGATGCGGACCGGCCGCGCCCGTCAGCACCATCAGCACGCGCTTCCAGTTGGTGCACGCCACCTTGGGCACGTAGCAGTACAGCAGGCCGTGCCGGTCGTCCACCATCACGTGCTTCAGGTCCTCTGGGATCAGCACGCGGCGCTTGCGGGTGTAGGAGCGGCAGGCTTCCTCCAGCAGCTCCCGCCGGCCCTGGTGGGCTGCCTGCACCGAGGACTCCACCTGCAGGGACAGCAGCCACAGTTCACCTCTCATTCATTCAATCGTCTTATATTTAGCGCATTTAGGGGAAACTTTAATCCAGAGCGACCAGAAGTACATTTGTCAGAAGAAAGAAACAATAATATATTGCTTTTGGTACAGTCAGGATGTTCATAGAAGTGCAAAGCACTAACAATCGTTAGGTTAAAAAACGATTCCCCGTATACAACAAAGATATCTGGGACGTTGTGTAGCTAAGATGCTACACGATGCTGAGTACTATTTTTTTAGGTGCAAGGACGTACAACATACAATAAGTGCATACACTAACTGCCAGGACTTACAAACATAGACAATAAGTGCTGTTGGATATTTTTAGGACACTAAATGAAACACCATGGGGGGTAAGGGGGGTGGCTATGCAGACTCCAGGTGAACTCTGAACAGGTGAGTCTTTAGTCTCTTGCGGAAGCTGGTGAGCGACTTTGTGGCCGCTTGATGTATTCTTAGGAAAGTTCTTCATTCAGAACTATAACGGGAACATTGTAACAAGAACAATTAAAAGGATGCACGTTTTTTTGGAGCGGTAACTCTGAATATAGATGGTGTTTCATTAGCAAAAATTAATAATACTGTTAAAAACCAATAGACCAGACCCACACATTGACATCTTACCCGCAAGGGAGGATTGTTTATATAGCCTCCTTCAGACACACACAAGGCTACCAAGTTCTTTAAATGTCTTCACATTTAAAAGACATTTCAAAGGAAAGTCTTTTAAAAAGAGAAAATAAATAAATGAATAAGAAGGGAAAATAAATAAATATGCCATTGCCTGCAGACACATCTTTATAATTACATGCCGACATAAGAGCTCAGATGTGGTGGAGGCCCATTCCAGATGGGGAGGTCCACGTGTAGGTGGACCGCTGGAGCAGTGAGCCTGATGAAGAGAGCTCTGGTGGACCCCTGGAGCAGTGAACCTGATGAAGAGAGCTCTGGTGGACCACTGGAGCAGTGAGCCTGATGAAGAGAGCTCTGGTGGACCCCTGGAGCAGTGAGCCTGATGAAGAGAGCTCTGGTGGGCTCAGAACAGTGCTTTACACACCAATGCTTTCCTGAACTTTCTCGGCAAACAGGAAGTCAGTGCAGTGATCCTCACACTGGATGAAGTATGTGCCTTTAAGTCTTGGTTAAAACCTTAGCAGCAACATTCTGGATCAGCTTCAGCTGTTATGGCCTTTTTAGAATGACCTGCAAAAATAAATCATGGATGTTTTTTTCCAAGTCTCATGGTTCTCATGGTCTTCAAAGTTCAAAAAGTTCAAAGTTCAAAGTACTTTTATAAAGTCTTAACATGTCAATTAAAGTCAGAAGTCCATTCCTACACCAATACATCCTCTTTTTGCTGTCTTCAACGATAAGAGATACTCATCTGTACCGAAAACAATTATTTCTGTTTTGGACAGTCCACCATTGAACGAGCGGTGTTGTTGAAAGCGTTAGATATAGTTGTAGTTGGATGGTAGACCTGTCCTTTAAAAGGATGGCGAGCAAAACTATAGAAACTAAAAATATATGTTTGGTTGTTTTGTAGTGCTTGAATACAAAAATATATAGCTGATGGGACTCTGCGTCACATGGGTGTAAACCAGATCTTCCAGTTCCCCCCCCCCATCGATAGATTTCACGGCCTTCAAGATGCAAACACACATGCACAAACGATCAGGGCGGGCGATCGCGCATCCTCCAGCAGATCTCCTGGCCAGCTCCAGAACCACAGCTCCCTGGCCCGGGGCAGCCAATTCGCCCTGGCCCCCCGTTGCTATAGTCCGGTCTCTCAAATCTCCGCTGCATGCATTTGGCCCTCAGCAGGACCGACCCTGGATAACCTCACGCCCCCTCTCAGCCTGATCTTACAAACACCTTCTGACTCAGCCCAGGAACCTGAAACAGTGAGCTGGCTTTACGCCCAGCTCTGTGTGGTGAAGTTCAATGACATCACTGGCTGACAACAAAGAGTTTCATTTTGAGGGATTGAAGAACGTTATTTGGATTGACAGCAGCATAATACCTTCTTCTCTAATGATTGGCTCATCAAAGTGTTTGTCACATAGCATTTAATTATCAGATGCAATCTATTTGGACCCTTTTGGAGACATATTGGAAACAAACCAATAGCACTGTTGTTCAATAGAATACTTGACAAGAAGAAAATTAATATGTCAATCAACATTTCAATCATTCAAATGAAGACAGGAAGAGAACAAATAATATATTTAAACACTGAATTCAGACTGTCAGCTTAGATTTGTGTGCTATGGTTGCTGTATAACGAAATCATGTTCATTATTTCAGCTGTGCTGATGTAATCTCATTGCGTAACATTGTCTGGCACTAAATTCACCTCACCACTTTGTATGTCCACACTGATTCTCGATGTTCTCGGTTAAAATAAGAAATGCAATCATTTTAAATCTAAGTGGTCCAAGTGCAGTCGTAGCAGAAATGAGAGTTGAAATGTGTAATACCTTCATATTATACAAAGCGAAATTGCGAATAGTAAAGAGTTTCCCAGCATGCCCCCTTTAACTTAGTGATTAATTACCCTTTCCCTTCAGCTCCTTCCTCAATCCAACGTCATCCACCAATCAACACGCACCACGCCTCCAGCAAAGAGGAGCTAATTTTTCTTTGATAAAATCAAGAATATAATGTAGGTAGGGTCTAGGAACATCCATGAATGAAAAAGAAAAACCCGAACCTTCCTGAATCAAATAAATGTAAATAAATCCAATTCATATTGTTGTTCTTATGGAGGCAAGTTTCCCCTGGAACCCCAGAGACCAAAGACCTGAGATATGAAGCCAGCAACGTTATTAACAACAAACATCAGCAGTATCAGCTGCAGAATGAGCTGACAGCGTCTCTGCTCCTTTTGTCTGACACCTCTCCCCCCAGGCGTTACCAAATGGCTCCACTTGAGAGGGTAAAGCAGATCATTTGATTAGTTGACAGACACCTAGGCTCACTCAGATCAACCCCCCTCACCAGTTCCTTATTACAAAACAGTGGCAATCTAAAAGCCTCCCTGACTACCAACACCAACACACATCCTCCGCAGGGTTCCACGCAGAGCAGCAGGCAAAGAGAATCGCAAGTGCGGAGAAGGCGACTGAAAACACCAGGCAGGGCGTGCTGGATAACACCAGCTCGGGTAATTGGGCACGGGCCCCATCTGTGGCCTCATATGGAGCCGTAATTGGAAACAGCCCCCAGCCAGCTTTTATTACTGGGCTCTGTTGTTGGGCAAACTACACTACTGTGTGTGTGTGTGTGTGTGTGTGTGTGTGTGTGTGTGTGTGTGTGTGTGTGTGTGTGTGTGTGTGTGTGTGTGTGTGTGTGTGTGTGTGTGTGTGTGTGTTTGTGTGTGTGTGTGTGGGCCTTCTGATGGCCTCCATACATGCAGTCCTGAATGACCAAAGCAACCCTGACTCCGCTGCTGGTAAGCAGCCTGTTTAAGGCCTATTTAGGGTCGTTTTAGACGCAGAGACGTAAGCACGTAATTTACACAAGGGACTTGTTTTAGACAAGTTTTGATTTACGGTTCCCGTAAGGTTCCTTAAGGATTGCGCGTGTTGCAAGGGGATTCTCCGCCAGAACAGTAGGGGGAGCAACGAACGAATCTGTGGGCGTGGAAGTGGAAATCGCTGGCTTGTTTATATTTATAATCATAGCCGCGGAAACGTATTCTCAGCAGGGGGTGCTGGAAAAAAAACCTCAGCCTGGACTAGACTCACAACTCGCTACATTGGTAAAAAAGATATATAGCAGCGCAGCTCAATTACACCAGTGCATGCGCGCACAGTCGAAAATCGATCGTTGTGTTCACACCATGGTTCACATCCTCACAGAACAAGTTTAGGGCGCCACCGCTCCCCTCACACTTTTTCATATAACTTTTTTTCAGCACTAGGTCATATGAGCATTAAATAAATCTCAAAATGCCTTGGACAGCAGCGACTATGACCCGCTTTGCCACGGGCCGAAACAGTGCGGAGCGACCACAGCGGGGCAGAGGAGTGTCAGGAATAGTCTTTTGTGTACACATCAGTACGGCCTATTTGCACTACTGTTTAGTGGCAATGCAGTGTTTTATTCTATGCCTTTTAATTTTCGTATATTATTTCAATGAATACAATTTATTTATTTATAAAAACAAGATCTGGTCTTCAAATCTTTTTTCCAAACATAGGTCAGGTTTGTGTTTATATTCGGACCAATACGGTACAGCGGGCGCTCACATGACGTTAAGCATTTCCTGGTGCATAATGTGACGCTTCAGAACCTAAAATCCCGTTTCTCCCCGTTGACACAACACATAACCGGCGTTTTCAGAAATCTCCACTTTGGCCGGAGTTTTTAGAAATAATCGTTTTCTGTGATAAGACAGGGCCTCAGACAGGGCAGCACCCCCAGCACCCCTACTTCCCGCGGTACTGTTTATAATTATCATAATTCGTTCTTGTGTTTTCTTCTCCTTCTTCAAAATTCTTCATTCGCTTCTGTCACGGCCTTTTAAAAATGGCGCTATTATGCTGTAAAACCGGAAATGTGAGACTCCTGAAAGGATGTGGTTAGCGGCCAATCACAGTCTTTGCGAGCTGCGTAGGGCCGTAGTGTTTTAGTCGCATAGTCAGGAATTTGGGCCGACGCACTTAAGCACGTAAGGGGGGATATTTTACCGCGCAAGGGGGGGTTATGTATCTTACGTGCTTACGCGTTACGTCTAAAACAGAGCATATATCGGCCTTTAGAAGGACTAGATGAGCTAATGACTGACTGAGTCCCTGGGTGATGGCAAATGTTGTCGGTCAATTTGAGTCTGTCCTAAAAATAAGAATCATCGCGTCTGGACAAAAAGTGAACTATAACCTGACTCTTACTTTTATTGAAAGTAAGAGTCAGGTACTTAACACATCTTTCATAAATGGACCTTATTCACCGATCAACGCGCTGGGTGGTGGACCTGAATGCAGTTCCAACCCCCAGCTAGCCGCGAGCACCAAGATAGAAACAAGATGGCCGCTGGAGGGTAATGAGGCCCATGATGCATTCCAAGGCAGACTGACCTGGTCGCCGTCGTAGAGCGTCTGAAGTGGACTCCTCCTGGACTTCTGCCCGTTGGTTCCTTCAATGGCGGACTCAGAGGCTGAGGAAACAGAGACAGGTCTGTCAGGGACTCCGATAGAGAGCGTCTGTGTGCAGCGAGCTGGAGAAGGGAGATCTGTTACAGCATCAAAGGCCCTCCAAAACGGGTAGGAAGCTAAGAGTTGACCGGTGGATGATGTTGCATCAATAAATGCTATGGTAATTATAGAACTAGATAGTTTCAAGGGATAACTGGACCAGGACACAAAGCAAACCTACTACGGATGGTGTGTGTGATAAAATTGCAGTCACAAATAGGATAGATCCAAGTGTATTGCTAGGATTTAGAATGTGACCAGGTTATATCTTATATTATAAGGTGTTATCCAAGTTGACATGGTTAAATCTAGGGTCAAACGGAATACAAGGCTATAGATTAGGCTCTTGATCAACAATATATGTACTAATCTGCTCATTCTTTAGAAGAAAAGTGGGTATATATAGATCATTACTTAATTGCCCTTCATTAAACCAGGCAGCTTCGTTATATTCAGTATGGAGCCTTTATTGTATTATTACATGTTCAAGGTAATAAAGAATTAGGGCATTTCAGTTGTTGCAAAACCTAAACAGAGACTTAAATACATGTAACAATATCTCAAGTGTGGGAAGCAGGGCTTCGGTAGACATAAAGCTCTACTTTCATCTTTGGAAGAATATTTATGATGCATTATGAACATGCTCAACATGTTTTTAGGCATGAAAGTCATACCATGCATCTGCAAATAATAACACCACGACATAAAACAATGTATAAATATTGAATAAAAAAAAAAGAGTAGTTTAAGAGTTCCTCCTGGTCCAACATCAGGTCTGATTTTGGCTTCATCTTCTGAGCATTAGGCTGTGCCGTCTATTTTTCATTCTAGCAATGTAGTCAATCCATTGACCGTGACTCAGCTTACTAAGTTGAATCAAGGAAGCCCAGCCAATGGATCACTGTCTACAAACTTTCACAATAAACCGTCTTTCAACACCACCACCCTGCATCCTGGTCTGGAGGAGGCCAGCAGAAGTCCCCTAGCTGGAGTGTGGAAGCCCCCTAGGCAGAGTCTAACAATGTCAGCTCCCTCCTGGACCCATATGTTCTTATATGGACACAGACGTTTTTGGAAACTTCAAAAATCTTCTTCTAAATAACCACAGGTGCAAAGGGCACCAAATTTGGTACACATAATCTATGGACGTGTCTGATAAAATGTTATCCTGTCAGCCTATATTGATGGTATTGAATCATTTAAGATACATTTAATGTATTTGGTTTGTTGACACACAATCCGCGTTCCTGAATTCAGTTTGACATTCAATATGAACCCTTTTTTGACTTAAGGGAAAAAACGTGTTGAATATCAACACGGTATGGTACCAATATCGAATCAAGGTTTGAGAACTCGAACATAGTCTGCATGGAAAAACGTCTCAGACACAACAAACAGTATATTATATTGAGTGTTAGGCCTAAACCCCTGTATTGTACAACTTGAGGGACATTAAAATATATTGGGTAAATACCAACTTAATATAACATATGTAATGTAAACAGACAGAACACATTGCTGTTATCATGACTGATATTTGGCGAAGCTTCCATTTGCTTGGTTCGGGTCGCTCCATCCCCAACATCGAACCAGAGAATAGATGGGTGAAGAATACATAAACGTCAGCAGAGTCATCCATCTGGTTTAGGCCACTGTCGCAATCGAAAAGGCAGAACTCATGGTGCTAAAATATTGCCTCAAAACCACCAAAAAATGCACAGATAAGACTATATCTCCAGGCAGATTTTTTTTTTTTTCAGTTTTTCATTTTCCATGCAGCAAATTTTTGGTCAGTTCATTAGGCACAGACCAAAGTGACTAAGTTAGTAAGAGTAATTCCTGAGTAAAACGAGCTGTGGATGAGATGATATTGAAACAACAGCATGGTTGCAGTGAACATTATCCAAGTAGAAGAGCCCTTTCAGTGTTCCGAAATGTCAACCCCCTGCCCCACACACACTACCACACCCGTCCTAATCTTACCAGCCTTTCATTAAAAAATTGTCTGTTCAGGAAAATGCATCCTATAAAAAGGCCAATGTGTGCTCCTCATTTGCCGGCAACCTTCCGCTGTGCTCTGTGTGGAGGGGGTCTGAGTTGGAGCCCTCCTCGTTTCCCCCACCAACCCCTCACCCTCGCCCACCCTCTCCTGCTCTCTCTCCAGCTCCAGAGAGCTGCCATGATGGGACACTGTGTCGGAGAGAACCCCTCTCAACAAAGCACCAGATGTGTATCCTGTTGGTTGTAGATGTGTACGGGCAGCCGGTGGCTGAACCTTCTGTCCGGCTGATCTTTGTTGCGTCTCGGAGTCACTGCGAGTCAAACCTCCTTTCTGACCTTGTCTTTGAAGATTTGGCTTTCAAATACTACAGGAAGGCTTCAATAACTAAATGATTACTACGTAGATTGAATCAAATAGAGCACAGCTGTAAGGCGACATACCAATGCAAGTTGACTTCCCGCCCAGGACTCACTCAAAATGTTTTAACTACAAAAAGTCAAATTTGTTGGCATTCAAACGTAATGGGACATCAATGATGTGGGACTAATTGGATCAAGCTAAACCACAATATGTCCTCCGGCAACAACATCACACAAGGTTGTAAAAAGGTATTTATATTTGATTACGCTTGTACGATATTACTGAAGTGATGATGCCTCATAGCACCATTTGAACTGGAGAATCAGATCTTGTTTGGCCCTCTTACATTTTGACCAGCTGGCTTGGCTGTCAGGAGGTTTCTTTGTTTTTTTGGGGGGTGAGGGACGATGACAGTGAGCACTGAGTGTTGATCTCCAAAGGCTCTGGTTGCTGGGTCGTCATGGCCGGGGAACAGCTGGGTCACTCTGAGCTGTCAGCAGACCCCAGTGGCCGGGATCACGCACCCAGAAAGGGCCACTTAGCGGAACACTCAGACACATGGTGGGTCTCCGCTGTTGCTTTGAGGATCATAGTCGTAAGACTCTCCAAACTGAGAACTCTGAACTGTCTTCACCTGACTATGTTGAAGGCATTACTTTCTTAAGCTATCTTTTCTGGCACAGAAATCCCAAAGCCGTCTGCCTCTGGGTCAAAAGACATGTCATTTGGATTTCAAGGTAGTTAGCAATAGCAACTTAAGATCTTTCTTGATGTCCTACGATGTAGGATGTTCTACGATGCCCCGTTTAGGATTAATAACGAAATAATAATAATAATAATAATAATAATAATACAATGGTTCAATCCTTCCTTATGGTCCAGTCCTAACCATGTCCTGAACACAACCATGTCTTAAAATGTTCATAAAACACCAAATATGCTGAGTTCTGTTGATGTTCTGCTCTGCAAAACAATTACATTATATGTTCCTTCCGTGCCCTTGAGTCAAGTCCAGACAAGCGGGGCTGGGGCCAGGGGGGGCGGGAGGAGATAATGACAGCAGCTCATCATCTCTTTATCGCCAAAAATATACCTTGCTATAGGACTGTGCCTGTGGGCTACTTCTGACATCTTTAAAGGAGTGTCTCACATAGTTAGAGAGCTTTGTACATTAAGGTAGGGAGAGGGTTATTTTTCAGGAGTCTCCTGTGACTCTAACGTTGTTAGAGAGGTTTGTACATTAAGGTAGGGAGAGGGCAGAGGCGGAGTGGCCGTTGGGACGATCGGGAGATTTCCCGGTCGGCCGGCCGGCCAGCGAGGTCAGGTGGACCGGCCCACAATTGTGTAGCAGCCTGCGAAGTCATTTGGATCGGCCCTCTGCAAGCCAAGCATAATTTATTCCCCGTCAAGACGCCGTGAAAATCCCCGAAATAAACAATGTCTCAAGAACATCCAACCAACATTTATACCACTTGCTTACTCTCTATGTCTCATTCATGGTTTTTTTTATATTATTTTTTTTTTCTTCATTTAATTCTGCATTATTCAGGCGTTACAGAACTATAAATAATAAATAATACGAACTACAGTTTACTTTAATTTGTTTGTTCTTGAATTGACGTAGAATGGAGCAAAGACTCCTGGGATTGGGAAATGCGTTTATCCAATAAACAGCTTGCAGGTCAAGTCCATTTTCGGAAATGTAGGGGGATATATGAGCGGCCCCACGTCTAATGGCATGGCCCTAAAGACACGTCAGTCAGAGAAGGCGAGCAAGTTCGTGGTTGCTTGCTTTTGCTTGTGGTGGCACTCATGGAAGGCAAGAAGAGAAAAGAGAAAGGAGGGGCTGAAAAGGCCAGAATAAAGAAGTAGCGGATGCTGGAGGGGGTTGCATCTAAGTGCTCAAAAATAACGGATTTATTCCGAAGTCAGGCATTAATGAGTTGTGAACGTGAATTGACAGAAAAACAGTTAGCCAGAGCTCCACCATTGATGTTATTGCTAGGCGGGAGCCAATCTGCTAGTCAAATGTGTATGTGCTGGCTGGTATATTTCAGACAAATTAATGGCTTAACTGATCTTTCTCTTTTAATGGATGGAGAATATGTTAACAGATTTGGAACATGTAGTCGTGTCAACACGTTACACCGGTATTACCGAGTATAAACGGTATAAATTTGAAACTAGGTCATCCGCCATCTTCTCGTCAACTTTCCTCTCACACTCGTTGACAGCGTCTTATAACGTTCTATATATAATAGTATAATATAATTTTATAGATAATATCATGGCCAAAAGCTCTCTGCGCCTCCGGATGGCTGTAGTGCGGGGAGCACTACGGCCATCCGTAGTGCTTTTGTTTACCGGCTTTACCGGTCTTGTAGGAAGTGCGCCAATTCTCGGAGCGCCAATTCTCTTCCTCACAGAGCAGAACTGTGGCCTAGTTTACACATTTTTATTTTCTTAATTATAATTATATCATTCATTTTTACCGATTTTTTTTTTATTACTGAAAAAAAAAACACAAAAAAAAACGTTGTTTGCGGGGGTGGGGGGGAGGGGAGGGCCGGACCGGGGAGAATTCTCCCGGTGGCTATTAGTGCCCCACTCCGCCCCTGGGAGAGGGTTATAGTTCAGGATTCTCCTATGACTCCAACGCTGTTAGAGAGGTTTTTACATTAAGGTAGGGAGAGGGTTATAGTTCAGGATTCTCCTATGACTCTAACGTTGTAACATTCCACAGGTGTCCTAGTAACATTCCCCTAGTCAAGCGTCATTTTATGACTCTGGTCTTTTAACGAGGACCAAGAGAGACAAATGGAGAGCCCCAAAGCATCTCTGCTTAATCCTGCCGTCGCAAGGAATTGGTGTTGATGTTGCGGCTAACCCTGGAGCTATCACTTTAAAAACCAAGTGACCTTTACCACAGGCCAAGCATATGGACTTTTTTTTTTAGAACAGAACAGCAGACACAGCGTTTCTCTGACTGTATTGCAGATTTAGAGTGAAAGAAAATGGAAGATTTGAGAAACACTTTGAGTAACACATGATAAATCCCAGCAATACCAACATCGTAAAGCCACTACATATTGTGCTTAAATGCAGTAACTTGCCTGGAATACAAAAAAATCTGCTCAGAATAGGTTTCTGTGGTGCAGTGAAAAAAAAGACAAAATTAAAAAGTTATGAACATTTATATCATTGAGATGCATAGAGCAATGGGCATTTTCCATTAAACTGCCATGTTTGTTTTTCGAATCCAAAAGAAAAGCAGAACTGGTATTGGATATATATCAAGTGGATCTGAAATGTTCTCACAGTAGCCTACTGACTTCATGGGGCCAAAGCCATAGCTAGGTATGTCTGAATGAGGCCATTGTGAGCCGCAGAGTGGGACCTGGAAGAGGTGGAAACTGGTCCGAATGAGAGCCAAGATCTACACCAGCTGGAGGTATCAGGCCCCGTGTCCCGTGGCAGGGGGAACTCAAGAGCCAATCCCAAGAGTGATAGTGACAACCAAACAGTTGAAATACACTAATTCATGAACAACAACGCCAAGAGGATTGTGTGGCTGCATTCATTTTGTAGTTCAATTCATGAAGTTGTGAAACATTTTACTTGAGTTTGCATACTCCTATTAGACGGCCACACATAGTTAGATTTAAGTCATGATTCTGCTCATACATACTTCCATTTGACATGAATTGAAAAGCACATTCATAATTTGGTCATTATCCATTGATGTCGTTCGATATAACATTATATACACCACCTGAAGCCTTCATAGTAGGCTATGAAGATGACATGAATGCTGACCGAATGCTGAATGGGACATGGGGGAAATCTCTTACATAAATCACATTCAATGTGTTGTCAACTCACCTTGTTTCAAATTGTTCTGACAATAGAAAATGGCTATGATGAAGCATCCTAAAAACATGGCCAGGACCATTCGGTTCACTTTGGGCTTCTTCATCCTCAATCTCGGCCGACTGCCACCAACCCGTCTGGGATGATCCGTGTGCGGCGGTTCATGCGAGACGAGCCCCCAGCTTCAGTGATCAGATACCTGGGGAACGAGGCTACGCCGAGACCATCGAGGAACACCAAGCCCGGCGGTGAAGTTGTGGTCGGCTTCCTCTCGTCCTGAGGTCCATCCTGGTATAACGCCTTCAGATTGGGGCTCACAGAGTGCACCGCATCGCAGACGAAAACACCGCAACCAGCCGGTGGACGCTGATCGGTCGGTTCAGATATTTAGATGCTATCTCCAGACATCGGGAGAGTGTGTAATGCGCTCTGGAGAAGCCGTGCACTAGCTTGGGTGGACCCGGCGACGGGCGTTTCTGACCCTCTGGACGGCCCCCCGTTAACAAAGGGGGGCGGCGGACCCGCGGCGCCCCCCAGCGTCGGCCCGGGGTAGGGCAGAAAATGTATTCCATATTAACATTAGCAAATGTTTGACAAATTTAGGAATACGAATAATTAGTTTAAAAAAAAAATGAAAGATATTGAATTGGGTTGAGAATTTTAAATATTGTAAATTCAATCTACATGCTTTAGATTCCCATGTAGGCTACCCTAACACATGTAACATGGGATCTTATTGATCCTAAGATTGATTCAATATCTCTTCCATTTCGCAATTTATCTGACTTTCACGAGAAGCAGATTACATGATGAGAAAATGGAACCCTTAAAAGTTCTGCATTACTAAGTTCCAATAAATCTATAATTGTTGGGGTCATTATAGGGAGTCAGAGAGATAGTAGGCCTACAACTAGATAGTGATGGGACACCTCCTCCACTAGCAGGGTGTAGCTCCCTAAAGTCCCTGCAGTTAGAAACCAGGGGGTTATTAGGGGGCCAGCCTGGTTTCTTTGGCCAGGACACCGGGGTTGGCACCAGTGAGGAGTGCCATGGGATCTTGAGTGACCACAGGGGGTCTGTGAAGTGAGCAGAGGGAGCCCACCACTAGATAGTTGCAGTGAAGTCCCGCTGTGAGAGGATCAGCCCAGCCTTGATAAAGAGCTTTTCAGAGGGGCTTGCTCAGGAACCACCATTTGATCTTCCACAATCACTGAACACCAGGATGGTGTCCGGAATAAAGTAAAGCAGATTGGATTGGGGAGGGGGCACCACATGACTTGGGAGCAGCTGGATTAATCCCCCTCCCCCCACATGACCTGATAACTCCTCCTGTTATGAGGTACAGCGGGAGAGCGGAGGGGGTTGGTCCACCAGGGGCCGGTCAGGAGCGGGCGGGGGGGCCGTCTCTCTGCAGGGTACGGAGGTTTAAAACCAGCCACTGATCCAAACGGAGGGTTGTTGGACATGGAGGTCATGTCCAGCCTGTTTCAGGGTCTTCTCTGGGACTGGACGAGCTAGTACCCTGCTTTGGGTCTCAGTGTAATTATGACCTTTTTGAATGACCAGCCAGGCAAAGCAGTGAAGGCTCACGTTCAGCTACATCCAGGTCAGAGGTCGGAAGCTTTGCTGTTTTTTTATGAGGCCTACTTGAATTTGAGCTTTGCAACAATCTGATTCATAATCATTCAACCGTTATGGGAAGGTTCATTGCAAAAATAACATTACCTACACTTGGATAATAATTATATTTTGTCTTATTCCAAATCAAGGCAGTTATCTTTGATTGTAGATTATGCTACTAGGGAGAATATTATGTTGGCTGTTAAAATACAGCTTTGTATCCCAGAAGGACATTTCCAATAAATGTTACGAAATTTAAATTAATTTTGTTAAAACAATCAATACTCTTTTATTCAAATAAAGCATAAAAAAGTAAATCTGCTTGTTCAGTCCCTTTTTCCCATCCTGTTAAAATGATTATGCTGCTATCCATTTGGATTTACGAAGTGGTAAAGTCGCAAATCTCCCAGCTTTCTTGCGGCATTTCACTGAGGCACGCCCCCTTTTGGTCGTAGTATCTCGTCGCTTTCAAAGTAGAGCGAGCAGAGCTGTACAACTCGCAAAGAAGATGGCTTCGCCCATAGTTAATGGGGGATGAGATGTATTTTCTTTCTATTTGTACCACGTTGATGGTTTTAATGTCGTTTTTAAAACCTCTTACACACTTTTCATTTCATTGCTGCTTTAATCCGGTCACCAATGTATGCATTGCACGGTCTTGCTTTGCGTGCAATTCAATGTAAAGTTTTGTTTGGAAGCTGGTTTGCTGAAGAGGCTATGTTGCTAATGATGACTAGCCTGCTACTACTCCCCCTCGTGGCTCGACAGAAACACAAATGGCAAACTGGAAGGCTGGAGCAAGGGAAATATGTCACGTTCTCGCTGAAGCATGTCGTTCGTACCAGCGTACCATCCAAATGGATAGCAGCATCGTTGATTTATTCCATTAAGGGACTACAAATATGGCTACTTCATGAATTGACTAAGTCATTGGAGATAAGGATCAGAGATAAGATGCATGTTAAAACCAGCAAGTCATTGTGACCAAAGGAATGACTTGACATGTGATGGTATTCCCCCCCAAGGACAGAACGAAAATTAGGTAATCAGAGCCGGCTCCTACATTCTAATTGGTTGAACTGTGATTTCCTCCGTTTCAGTTTAGTTTTTAAATGCTCCAAGTTATTATAACTTAAAGCCGCTCTGTTGTTGCCCCAAACATTTCCTACATCAAAACAGGAAACATAATAAATTCATCAGCATGATTTGTCATGGCAGGCAGGTGATTGCCATAATACATCAGAGCCCACGGGCCCGGAAACTAGACAAAAGCTTCACACCAGAGGAGGCCATTGATGGTGAACACGGCTCATCTGAGAAAGGGCCCTCTCCCCGAATAGAAACGCAGCCAGATGTCTGTGCCATGCAAAACAGCCCTTTTGTCCTGAACCATTTTGATCCACAGTACCTGCAAGTAAAAAAATAAAAGAAAACACTCCATCCCATTTATCCTTTAATAAGAGCGCATGTAGATGAATGGTGCCTCATGAAGAGGCTATGACCACAGCTGTACCAACAACACACGGGTGGCAAGTTACCACATCTGAGCTGTGTATCTCCATGGCGATGTTCTTCAACCGGACACGCTAGTTACCACAGAACTTAGCGGTTGGATGACCTCCAACAGACTGTTTCACAACAGCAAGAACCTTTCAGATACGGCCTTCTCCTCCATTATTGTGGATGCAACAGGGAGGAAGGCTGGTGCCAAATCAAATCTGCACTGTCCATCCTTACATGACCCATCTACTAAATAACGTCCAACCGCTCAAGGCATTTCGTTTTTTGAAGGAGAATTCTCTACAGTGGTGAAACACCGCAGTATTTCAGGCGTTTAAACGATCCAAACAATGTAAAAAGAGCGGACACAGGTAAGAATGAAGATTGGATACATAGACTTTATTCAGACATACAGTGAGAAAAACCAAGACCAGCATGAAGTAAACAGACGGACAAACCAAGTTATCATCAGATGGGCGACAGTCAGAACACACTGGGATTCAACTTCATTGTTTAAATTCAGTTTAAAGTGCTCTGATGAAGTACATCCAAGGCTTGAAAACATTTGAATGACGTCTGTAAACAAAAAAAAGAAACAAAACAAAAAGCAAGTTAAACCTTCTCAGTTGACACTGAGAAGTCGAGATGAACCCGGCATGGGTTCAGAGCCAAATCAAACAGTAGTTCTAAAAACGGCGTATTTGCAACTACCAAATGCCTTCTGGACGTTTATCAAGATAAATTAAACAAGCACTCCATTTCAGGATACAAAATCAACCTGGAGCCCGACACCATTTGTTCATTCTGATCACCTATTGGACGAAGACATGAGGCCCCCTCGTGTTCCCCTCAGAAGGACATCGGTCCTCGCCCCCCTCCGTAGAGGTTACAGGCCAGGACTTCATAAACCAGCCCCACACACAGTGTGTGGTGCTCTTCTGGGAGGAGACATGGGAGGACCCAACAGGAAGCAGAGTAACCCCGCTGTTCAGGAGGCTGCCCTCACCGATGTAGACCTCCACTCCTGACCACTCTCAGCCACACACAGACCACCATCCTACCTGCCGTTTGGTAAATCATTCCCCACGCAAGGACCGTCAGCCCCTTAGTGTCTGAGCGACCCTCGGGGGATACTATTGGCCTGTGTAGAAGGAGGCGTGGCCTGTGGTTAGCCAAGATGGCTGATGGGAAGCCGTGTGCAGGAGAGAGTTAAAAGGTGAGGGCAGCGGCACTGAACTAGCAGGGTTTAACCTCAGCAACCGGCCTGGGCGATGTCGCCCCCGGAACTCTTGGTCACGTCCAACGTGGTGAACATCTTCAAACAGAAAGAAGCACAGAGACAGACACACCGTTAGAATTCAACGGAAATAACAAAAACGTAGGGAAAACCTAATAATGCAAATCTGATGAGTGACTGGTCGCATTGTCTAGCGATGACCGCCGGTTCTAAGTCTCACTTCAGCACAGGTGGGGTGGATCCCGATGGTGTTGTCCAGCTGCTCCTTGGTGACGCCACACTTGATGGCCACACCGTAGCCCTGCGTCACCTCCCCGGCGTTCGGACCCAGGTAGTGGAACCCGATCACCCGCTCCTAGGCACAGAGTTAACAGTCACTATGGCCGTGGGAACGCATCTCAGCAATACAATAGAAAGCCAATAGTCAAATAATGGATATTCGACTGCTGAAATGACTATATAAATGTATTTTTTTAAATATTTGTATAAATGTGGTGGCTAACATGCAAATCTCTCCCGTTTCGCCTTGGCCTACACACATGTGGAAATACAATTCTTTAGTTTCTCTGTTCTAGCTAAAATAGTCACACTTTTCATGGAAAGATGGTATCCAAAACAAAGCTGCTGCCATACAACTGCACGACTTCATGACATCAAAACCACCGACATTCAGGTACTGAGGTTCTGTCACGCCAAATTTGTACCGGGTGCCAAATTTGTACCGGGCACGTCATCAGCTGTCCGTTATCAGGCAACGGACAGCTGATTACATAAGGGTTGTCCGTTGCCGGGCAGGTTTCAAAAAACATTCGCGCTCATGTTGCCAAAGACGGAATAACATAATACAGTTAACGGATCGCTAGATAACACTCGTTTTTACTTTATATTTGTGTTGTATTTAATTGTTTAATCAAATTTAGCTAGTAAACTGAGTGTTTAAAGCGGGTCAAGGACGAAATAGCACAATACAGATAACGGATCGCTAGATAGAAGGTTTGCAAATGTTCGTGAACCTTTCACGTCATTCGACGCGATCGTCCTTTGCCAGGCAACGGACGACGCGATCATCTGTTGCCAGGCAGGTTTGGAATGGATTACGTATGGATGACGTGCCCGGTACAAATTTGGCACCCGGTACAAATTTGGCGTGACAGTTCCATTAAACATTCACTTGTAGCACCATCGAGAGAATGATCAATAACTATATACATGTCCAAGTATTGGTCTATGATGGTTGTTTACCACTATGGATGCAGTAGAAACGTTAATAGGTTGTTAGCTCCACCACATCTTACAACTTTTATAGTCTATGGTGACTAGGATAAAGATACCTGAATGTGATTGGTTAAACTGACGTATTCTCTGGCTAGAATACATCCGTTTTTTTTTACTTTCCTTTTGTGCCTATGGGCAAGAAAGAACTATTTTGTTTGTAGAATGCCCTCTAGGGAACAGAACGTTTAATAGTGGCATTACCCTACATAAGCCTGAGTATACAATGTATTGGTTCATGGAAAATATTAATAAGTGGCTCAATTTGAGCAGAACAAATTTGAATACATTTCAATATAATAAAAAAAGGAAATTTGAATGGGATTAGAGGAAGATTGAAAGCTCTAGCGGTCACACATACACGCGTTGCTTGTTTCGAATATCACAATCCTTACTGACCACTGAACCACTAGGAAACGTATTGTCCATGTCAGAATGATACAGATTGCCACTGTCTGCCAGAGAAATCAACTGCATTCAAGATGCATCCCATCTATATTATACAGTTAATAATGGAGTAAACATCAACCATAATATCTTCATTTAAGGGATACAGAGAGAAACATTAACATTACATGACAGCTGCTGAAGAATCCAGAAAAGCCCTGAGAATTTCCAGTAAAGATGCTCCGATCAGCATTTTAGGGCCCGATCACCGATCACTAAAATCATGATCTGATTGCCGATCACAGAATGGCAGGGAAATTGGGAATATCTTTGATACACAATCTGGATAGGCTGCAAGCACCAGTTTGTTCCAATAGCCTCTTTTTTTTTTTTTTTCCTCCCTTTGGATTACCCGTGACTGAAAAATGTAGCTCAACGCGTTCAAAGCCTCCGCAGGATGTGTCATATACGATACTGAAATGTGCCTGTGCGCATACTGCTGTATTTACGGTACAGAAATGTGCCTGCGAGCATACTGAGCTATGCAAGAAAGTGCTCCGTAAATGACACTGAATGTTAGGCAGCCTCCTTTGCCATCTTTACAGTGACCCCTTAAAATCCTGGCAGTGTAACAAAATGTTGTAGAACACATGCTGCGATTGGCAAGTTCCGAATTGAAAAAAATAAATAAAAGAAAGCTGCACAAGTAATTTACGTCAAATTATCGGCTTTTTTGAACTGCGCTTTAGGGGTTCTCTGATCACGCTATTTAAGACAATATCGGTCGACCATGATCAACGTTCGATCAATCGGAGCATCTCTAATTTCCACCAATGGCATCGAGTCCCAACGTCAGACTCCAAACGGTCAGGAGGTAACCAAGGCAGCGGTGTGTGCAGTGGGGAGCTTACATTGTCCAGCTTATTGCAGATGATCTTTGAGTAGCACTTGTTGTTATCTCTGTTGGCCACGGTGAACTCCAGGGGCCAGAAGAGAGAATGGTAGATCTACAAATGGGACACAGCATTGAAGCACAAAACATAAACGGAACTCAGAAATGATACCAAATGCATGGATGAAATATGTCCGTGTCTGTCTAATCATGGTAATGTTTCCATTTCTGATTGTACCGATGCGTGTTTGTTCGTGCTTGTTTGTGACGATACTAAATTAGCAGCAGTCTACACCAGTATGCACTACCCTTTTCTAACTCATTATTCTGTCTGTTCTAGTGTGTTGCGACGATTGCAATTGGATGCCTGGAATCTCCTGATGGTTAACGGCCAGCACCGAGTCTGTCCGTCAATTACTGCACCCATTGCCCTCCTGCCCGTCCCTGTGAGGAGGGAGACCCCTCTGCATTCCAAGTATTTTTTCTTTTTCTTCCCTATGAGACTGTACCGGTGGGCTATACAAATAACATTTAATTGCAATATAATTAAACAGCAGCACCTCCATCAAACCCATGTTTTATTCAACAGGGAGAGGAAAGAGGCTCAGGCCGTGCATTTGATTCAGGTAAATGTGCAAGTCATTCTTAGCTCTATCGGATCGCCAGTCATGCTGAGCAAGGATATCCTCCATGCTCATTACCAAGTCACTGAAGGCCGCTCCATTGAAGGCAGCGTGAACCCGACGCCAGCGGCCTGCATTATTCAGCGTGGCCGGGTGTTCCTCGCTGAGATGCTCACCTCCAGGTTCTCCTCTCCGTACATCTCGATGGCCTTCTCCTCCGACCGGCCGCAGCACCCGTACTCCAGCGGCGTGAACACCGTGGTGGGCACGTTGACGTAGTCGCACTGGAACCAGAGGGCAGGGCACTTTCAGAACCAGAACCACACTTGAAGTCGGAAGTGCACGTGCAAGCATTACATTTACATTTTGGGCACTCGAGTGTCGGTACAGTCGGTCTGTGCGCAAGCAAACAAACGCCCAAGCATACAAGCATGTGCCCATTAACACGCACTTGATGTACGCGCACACGCGGGCACTTGATGTGCGCGCACATGCGTGTTCACGTTTGAGCACACGTGCACAAACGCGAACGGAAGTGTGCGTGGTGCTGGAGTGCCTGCGTGTACCTTGAGGGAGGCCCCGGCGTAGAGGCGCCGTGCCAGCAGCTTGCCGGCCTGGATGGCCACGGGCGTCAGCTCCCACTTGCCCTCCAGGATGTCGCCGATGGCGTAGATGTAAGGCACGTTGGTCTGCTCCTCGTCGTCCACGGGGACCTTCCCGTTCCTGGAGAGAGGAGACCGTTTATTGCCCTGTTTGTCTTTACTTTATCATTTACCTTGGAGTCTATTTTTGTTTTCATTAGTACTCGTTTTCCACTGCTGCTGGGCTGTTACAAAGGAATTTCCCCTCTGGGGGATTAATAAAGTTGTTATCCATCCATTTAGTTATAAAAAGCCATAATGGCCATTGCTTACACCAGTGGTGAGGTGTGCTTCGAGAGGCTTCTAACAGCGAGCCCATCAGCCCCTCTGATCTGAATAGCCAGCCGTTTCTTTATAGGGGGAACCGGTCTACTGATGAAGCAGTCTCATGCTAGACTGAAGAACAGCTTCTCTAGAGCTTAATTGCAGAGGACTGAAGACATATATTTTTAACTACCTAATTGCGTTAGCCTCTTGTCGTTAGCCGGCATCATCCAAGCCTTTATTTACATGGACAGAGCAAGTTACCTAATAACCAATATTCATGCACGCATTTTATTGCTGCGGGTCTCTGAAAGGTACAAAACATTATAGTCATGTGTGCCTACAATCAAAAATGAAAGTATCCCATCATTTACTTAAATGTATCATCAATCCATTTAGTTTCCAATGACGTGCAACTTCAGTCAGTCTGAATGAACTTCAGGAGAGCTGGAGAAAGGCAGGTCCACGCACAATACTTTTAAACCTACAGGCTGTGCTGAAGGCCTGGGTCAGAAGAGAGAACTGGTCTCTCCATGAACACACTGATCAGTAGGACCACCAAGGTTTTCATTCAAACCCCATAGCCAACAGTGGGTAAGACGAATGTTGCTTTGTGGGTCAAAGGCACATATAAAACTTTGAGGTCAAGGGTTTACATGGCACCGCTGGTGATGGTCTCTCAACCCAGTGGAGCCCCCCCCAGCTGGCTGACCTTCATCACCCTGGAAACACTGCTATAGTCATGAGACCGGAGCACATGACTCAAAGACCAGTCTATACTGGGCTTCAGGCAGCACCGAGCCCATACTGAACTAAACATGAATGAAAAATAAAGAGTATCATCCCAACACAAACAAGCATTTGTTAAGAAATTACAGCATCGAGTTCTCTCTCTCTCTCTCTCTCTCTCTCTCTCTCTCTCTCTCGTTAGTGTTGCCATCATTTATAACTGCCAACATACCACCGCAATGTCACCACCATGGGTATACACACACACACCTTTGCAACTTCCTTGACAACTGGAGACTGAATGTTTTATAAAGTGGTAAATCCATTGGATGATGACAATACATCAACCATTGTTCATTATAATTAAGTGGCTGACTTCAAATAATTTCTTAATACCAACTTCCCCGCACACAACAAAAAACAAACACCGCCGTTGAAGGCGATAAACCCTTCAGGCTAATGACAAACACACCCCCCGCTGGGGGCCCCGGGAGGAGAAAGTGCTGAATCATAGTGATGGTGCGGAACTTAAAGGGCCAGCGTACGCGTTACAGGGAGCAGCTGCAGCAGGGGCGGGCGGAGCTTAGAAACCAAAGGCAGGGGCACTCACTTTGGGTTGACTTTGACCCCGGCCTGGGCCAGCCCGATCTTGTCAGTGCAGGCATCTCGTCCTACGGCGATCAGAACCTGGGATCAAGGAAGTTCCTCGGATGAGTTCCTCACATTCAGTAATGCGTGTAGAGGCTTTGTGTTGACATGATGGCAGGACAGATTGCTACACATAATCATAACTAGTCTTGTTATGATTAAGTCAGACGTGGAGGTCAAGTTGCATGGAAAGACCAAAAAAATATTGTAGAAAAATTTCGTAATCCGTCTTGCTAACATGCCAACAAAATGCCATGGTGTCGGTCAAAACTTGACAGACTGCATACAAACCGGTCAGTTGACAATAGCAAGTTACATTTGATCTGCCTTTGGCATGGCTGGATATGACACTGTTGGCTTTATTCAAATCTGTAATATTAGCCTTTAGGTGTGCAGTTGCCATACGGTTGCACCAACTGCATTTGGAGGGTTTTGCACCGATGTTATCATCGCCATTTATCGCTCCTCTAGATGGAGCCTCTTTCAAAAACCCATATCTGAGCTCACAGACGGGGTAGTAAATCCTCAAGGTCAGATATAGAGAGTGAGGGGTGGTGGTGGACATACCGTATTGTACTCTCCCTCCAGGAGCTCATCGCTCTCCGTGGACTTGGCGGTGACCCTGAGCCTTCCTGGAGTCCCTGCTTCCAGCTCCTCCACCTATACACACACACACACACACACACACACACGTCAGCCCCACCCCAGTCCAACCGCAACGTTCAATACCACCAGACAAGGCAGACAGGGTTTTCTTCCTCGGCCCGAATCACCCGATCTGACCCCTGATGGAAAGGCTCACTTCTGTTTGGTGTCGAGATCAGGTCAGATAAGATCACGTTAATCACAGTATTATTAACAGCACTAGATGTGCCTTCAATCGTATCTCTTAGAAATCAGAAACAGTGGCTGACAGCATTCATGACACATTCAGAAGAGGTGCCCTCGTGTGACCTTGCACTACCACAGCTTCCTTCAAAAAGAGATTTAACATTAACATACAGCTCAGAGTTTGCAACATCCAACTGGACCAAGCAATGATTGACCCACTTCCGGAAATGCATGTTGCTAGTACATAGGCAGAGGGATAACCATCTGGACACCAGGCTAAAGAGATGTCAAGGTTGATATGCCAACGTCATCGATTTACAGAAATACGTGTGAAACCAGCGGAATTGTATTAACTAGGCTCTACTGAAGACAAATTCGCAAAAGGTTGCGTGTCTGCTCTCCACTATTAGCCTACGGACGACACCCACACCCACCCCCACCCCCACACACACACACCCCCACACACCTTGACAGGCACGTATTTGCGGAGGAACTTGACACCGTGCTCCTCCATGTGCTCTCCGGCGCGGTTGGCCATTTCCTGGTCGAAGCCACGCAGCAGGATGGAGCGCACCATGACCGTGACGTCAAGGCCCAGCCCCGCCAGGAAGCCTGCGCACTCCAGCGCCACGTAGGACGCCCCTATCAGCAGGGTCTTCCCCGGGCAGTAGGGCAGGGAGAACAGGTCGTCACTGAGGGGAGAACCACACAGATCCAGAGTCTCAGGAGGCGCCGTCACAGTATCACAATCAACCATCTGGTTAAAACCCTGAAGGCCAAACCAAAATACCGGTTTGAAAGGATGTCTCAGAGGAATACATTGAGTAATAATAAAAACAATCTATGACTGATCGGATAATTTGGAAATGATAACCCTCAAATAAAGCCAACTGGGCAAAACACATGAACATTTAAGATAACCCCTTTGTCATTTTCGTTTTGTTTGTCGACTGAGCAGGGTAATGACCAACACCAGGGCAGAGTCGCAGATAGCGCTGTGTAGACAGAACTGTCCCTGATTGGCCCACAGGTGCACAGCGCAACGCCAGAGCTGTGATTGGCTGCCCGGGGGAGCAGTGACGGAGGGCGGAGGCCGTACCTGGTGATGCAGAACTCCTTGTCCCCGGGGATGCCCAGGTAGCGCGGCCTCTCGCCGGTGGCCAGCACGAACCGGGCCGCCGTGTGCATGGTCTCCTTCCCACGCTTTGTTGTGGCCTAGCAGATGATTAAACACACAAGGAAACCATCAGACCGCACCCACAGACAAAAATGTAATTTGTGAGTCTCACAACACTACAAAGCAGCCAGACTGCATGCCTCTAATCACATCAACGGACTCCCATTCCTGTGAAATGTTGGTTTAAGGTTTACGCGAGGTGAAATCAACTGGACTGGTACCTTTATTTTGTGTGGCTCGACAAACTCTGCGTAGGCGTTGACATAGTTAACATTCTTGTCCCTGAGGGCCACCCGGTAGCCCCAGTTGAGCGAGCCGATGTAGTTGTTGATGGCCTCCTTCATGATCACCCAGTTGTGTTTCACTGGGCAAGAGAGGGGGTTTATTATTACCCTGTCTGAAGCCTGCTGCATCAACTGCCATCTCCTCTTTCCCGATTTAGTTTTAGAATCATGTTCTCTTATTGAACCATTTTAAAATCAGCCTAGCATAAGAGAGGAAGAAACAGAAACCCTTGTTGCTACATCTTGGTTTCGACCACACGTCTCATCAAACCCAACCGAGCAGAGGGTGTGCCTCCAGGGCTCAGCTGCTTACCGCTCTCGTCAAACTCCCAGCCATACTTGCGGGCGTCCTGCATGGCCGTGCCGAGCAGGGCCGTCTGGTGCATCAGCTTCTTGGGGATGCAGCCCACGTTGACACACGTACCCCCGAGACCTGTGCCCCAAATACAGAGGGATTAAAACGAGCTACACGCCACACAGGGCGGGACGCAGAGTGTAGCGCAGGGGCTGGCGTTCTCACCCCAGGTGGTCCCTTTGGGGGTGGGCACCACGTAGTCCAGAACCATCACCTTCTTCCCCAGAGTGGCTGCTTCCTGTAAGGAGACACACCGGGTGTCATGTTAAAACACACAGTGTCATGTTAGAACACAGTGTATCATTTTAAAACAGTGTCATGTTGGCGCACACCTTGGAGCAGGCGAGGCCCCCAGAGCCCCCTCCGATGACAATGAGGTCGTAGTCGTAGGTTTCTGCATCGGGGTTGAGCAGCTGCTGCAGCAGGCCGTCAGTGTGGGCCTGGCGGGGGGGGGGGCAACAGGGTTTACTGTCTGCACACACCGCCTCCGTTAGGCAACCTGCCAGCGCTACGATGATCCGTTTGATTTATTTTAGCAAAGGAGGCGTATTAGACGGTCTGTCTTTATGCGAACGAGAGAAGGCTTTGGAATGGAGCTCAGAATGCTACTTTCAGCAAACCTCTTCCCTGACGTCTGAACGAGCTTCTGATTATGCCGAGCCATGGCTGAGGCCCGTGGTCCCTCCTACCTGCTTAGTTTTATCCCAGCCTCCTACGTGAGTCTTGTTGATGAAGACGTTGGGCACCGTCTTCT